>NC_052110.1:5221107-5275076 GCF_012273895.1 Zerene cesonia
AATGACAGATTCGAAATTCAAATGTAATATTTTTTTATAATTAAGTGTAACAGTATTTATGGCCAGACTAAGTATCTATTAGTTATATATAAAATTATTTATTATTATCATTTTTGTTCATAAGTATTACGATTAATTACAAAAAATCGTGCGCAAATGTAAGTTTTTCATTCCGTAGTTTTCTTAATAATTAAAAAATTTGTCAAAACACAAGTCATTATAACCTTAAAAAAAATTCCAGCTGCACATATTAGGCAAGCTCTGCGGTCTGCTGCCCGGTTCCCCTGAACCAACATCAGAACAACTACACCTTGTAGTTATGTTATCAGCGGGGATGGGGGACACTGAGAACAATAATAAGCAATCGCCCACAGTGCGGTTGAAAGAAGCCCTCGGCAGCAAGACCTGCTTCCAGCAATATTACTTAGAGCTAGCTGAATTAGCCATGGGCACATATAAGCATATCGGGAGACTGAGGTGTGTAATTTACAATTACTTCTCATCCTAGAATATGTATTTAAAAATGTGATAAATTGAACTTAATTTTTTACACTGTCCAGAGTTTTGTTTATATTAGAAAATAAACTTTCTTAAAGCAGTTATTTCATATTTTTTAAGGAATGCAACATTCTTTATTTTTTAAATTGTCATTCATTTTAAGATAAATCTATACATATATGTTTAACTTAATAAAAAATAGCAGTCTTTTTCTCAGCACAAAATTTGATTTCTTTAAGTAATATGATACATATTGTATCTTACAGATTCGCACGACAAATAGGAAGAGATTTAGCGGCGTTCTATTCAGAATTAGGGGAGACTAGCAAAGCAGTAGTGTTCCTTGTTGACGCGCTACGATCTTATGAGGAACAAGACTGGAGAGAACTTGCTGCACAGACCCGACTCGAATTGGTCGCCGCTGCTAAGAAAATGAACGATTTTGACAGGTAAGACGTGTTGTAAAAGTTATGATATAGCGGGTTGGTTTCTAAAAGTACCTTCATTTAACATTAATCTGAGGGAGTTAAGCAAAGTCAGATCTGACACGAATTCAGTGTTGGCTATAATGAAGGTTTTTAATGTGTATTAACACACACAAGGTTTTTTATGGTTATTAAATGTAATCCTTTTCCCGTTCGTATTTATAAACAAAAAAATATTCCGTTTTTTTTATGATAGTTAATAATAAAAAATCTGTATTTTTTGTTATAGATATACCACACTGTCGGCCAGAATAGCAAGCACTGCCGAATTAGAGATTCTAGTCAGACACTTCTATTTTGAAGAGATGATGAAATCCATCAAAGAGAATCTCGCTGAAAAAGATTCCGTTCAAACCGAGCTCAATGATTGTTTTCGGATAATCTCAGCAACTTTACTGCCGTCCGAACGTGGTGTTTACATCACTGATAATAAGGTTGAATGTCGCTTGGTTGTGGAGAGCTTCCTGCCGAAGGACGTAGTTTGTACTCGGTCAGCGATCTGCATAGATATATACGAAGACAAGCAGACGGACATACGGACACCGGTTAAGAACTATAAGACTGATTTAAGTAGTGTAGGTACACAGGCTAGTCCGAAGAAGTCGAATGATGACGTCACACCTAGTAATTTTATCACGAGGTAAGTTGCTATAGCAACAGACTGCTGTAGATTGCCATAGACAAATGATAGTGCCTCGTAATATAATGGATACATGGTTTACCAGTTACAGACCAGAGTTTTAATGATGCTTAGCATGTTCTTTAATTAATTATTATTTTTTTGTTAAAACATGGTTAATTTTTCTAAGTTAAGTGTCCTATAGTTTGCTTTTATAGTCAAAACTACCCATTTCATTTTGTTTATCTTTCTGAACATGGATTTATCTCAACTATCGAGCAAGTAACAGCCATTTATTTTTCTTGCTTTCAGTATAAGACTGGACGATTTAAAACCTAAGAATCCTCTACTAGACCCTATGCACATAACCTCGAAATTACACTACAAAGAAGACAAATCCCTCCAGAAAGCGACAGTCGAATGTCAAAACCCAAAGATGATTCTCAAACGATCAGATAGTGGGAAATACAGAAAACCATCGGCTCCGATACGAACGAATTATGACCATTGTTTTACAAATGAAAATATTATAATTCGCCCAGGTGTAAATGACATTGTATTGGAGTGCATAGCAGATAAATGTGGGGCATTCAAACTTGGTCTCGTTTGCTTATTGATAGAAGGAAAATTGGAGTTTATCTCCAATGCGTTGGTTAATACCAGAATGGGTTATGAGGTGGTGACACAGGGTGTGAGTGTTTATTTGAACAAGGTGGAGCCAAAGAAGGATTTGGTCGCTGGCTTGGAACACGATATGGAATTGGTTGTCAGTAACGGAAGTTCTAGATTGCAAGAGGTGAATATGTTTTTGTGGCCTTTTTTTAGATATCTTACATAGATACTCATGGCCCCCGGGGAAAAAGCCGTAGGTTCCGACGAGCCGATTTAGTGAAGGGGTCACGGGAGCTGGTTAGTATAGTAACGGATGTTCTAGATTGCAAGAGGTGAATATGTTTTTGTGGCCTTTTTTTTAGTGGGGTAATCTTACATAGATACCCTCAGCCCCCGGGGAAAGGAGCCGTAGGTTCCGACGAGCCGCTTTAGTGAAGGGGTCATGGTCAGGGTTAGTATACGTCCGCGGCCCATGTTTGTGTGGCCTAATAATCTCCATTCGATCTAGTTGATGCACAGTATAAGACAATTTCATGCAAACATTGTAGTTGTCATAGTTCAAAAAGAACATTGGTTAGTTTTATCAGGCTATGGGTGAGTCTTCTGATTGTCATTACTTTATTTCTTATTTTCAATATGTCATAAAACCTATATAAAATTACTTGCAAGAAGTAAAAAAATAAAATTTCAATACCAACAATGATACACGTTTACTCCTTTTTAAAGACTTTAGACCATTTATTGCTACCATCTATCCGAACCAAAAAAAAAAAATGTTGACTCCAATTTCAGAACACAATCCACTTGAGAGCGTCCACAGGGCTGCACCTTCGTTACGGCGCCAACGCGGCGCTGTCCCGCGAGCTGACCATTCCACTGGAAGCAGCTGAACCCTTCCACACCAGCAAGATACCGTTGAGACTGTTCGCTGTTCTGATGCCGAAGAGAGAGAAGAGCATAGAACACACGGTATGTAATGTTTGCACGTAAATATACTGTATAGACTAGCCACTCGTCTCCGCTTCGTTTATAGTGATCCAAGGTAAAAAGACACTTATTTTAGGATATTTCATGATAAAAAAACAAGTATTTTATTTCTAAATAAATGAATAAGTAAAGCATAATAAGTGCAATGAATTTATCAAACACACTTATCACATGAAAAATAAAATCTATTAAATTATAAAGGAAGTGATGAAATAAACTTTGGTGCATAAAGTTATGCCTGTATTCATCTTCATTCCATCACAGACATAAAAACTACGTGCCTTCTCAATAAATGCACTATTTTCCCAGGTATGGATAACCTGTCCATGGCTAGAATCAGTAATGGAAGTGCCCCTCCACTTCTCCCCCCCAATGATAGCGGCATGGAAGCTCCTAACATCGAACACTAGGAAATTCGTCCACGTCACACTCAAGTCGACTGTCGCCCATTTCATTCAGTTCATATTAACGGAGCCTAAGTTAGAGTGTGACGGCAATACAACGGTGTCCGATTTGAATCCGAAGAGCTGCGAGAATATGGTATGTGGGTTGTGACGTCATTTTGTTGAATGCTTTTTATGGTATATAACATGCAGTAATATTTTGCTATTGTCTGTGATAGACTATTATGACACGCTTTTAAAGTCATTTGTGTTTATTTTTCTATTACACATTATTCATTAAATCAACATTTCTTTTCTATAATTTCATCATTATATATTACTAGCTGCGCCCCGCGGTTTCACCCGCGTAAGTCCGTATCCCGTAGGAATATCGGGATAAAAAATAGATGTTGGCCGATTCTCAGACCTACCCAATATGCTTACCAAATTTCAGAGGAATCGGTCAAGCCGTTTCGGAGGAGTTTGGCAACGAAAACTGTGACACGAGAATTTTATATATATAGACTAGCTGTGCCTCGCGGTGCACCCGCGTAAGTCCGTATGCGGTAGGAATATCGAGATAAAAAATTGCCTATATGTTATTCCAGTTGTTCAACTATCTACGAACCAAATTTCATTGCAATCGGTTTTGTAGTTTTTGCGTAAAAGAGCAACAAACACACACACATCCTTTTTTTAATTTTTAGTTTTATAGCATTGAAATGCTTTATAAATAAGAAATTTTGAAAGAATAGAAAAAAATTCGTGGGGTGCCCCTTAGGCACATGAAACCGAAAGAGTAGAAGAAATTCGATTACTGTGGCAGGATCACGGGTGGCCGAGAGGCTAGGCGTTGCTACGGTTAGGCAAGAAACGCAGGTTCGAATCCTGCCTCGTGATCGAATTTTTTCTATTCTTTCAAAATTCCTCATTTATAAAGCATTTCAATGCTATAAAACTAAAAATTAAATTTAACATAGGCCGCGTTCCATCGATACAATATTGTAATCATTGAAATAATGTTTCGTATTGGTTGTGATGGTTCCTTATCATCTTAATAGATGGCGTGGGGTGCCCCTTAGGCACATGAAACCGAAAGAGTAGAAGAAATTCGATTACTGTGGCAGGATTACGGGTGGCCGAGAGGCTAGGCGTTGCTACGGTTAGGCAAGAAACGCAGGTTCGAATCCTGCCTCGTGATCGAATTTTTTCTATTCTTTCAAAATTTCTCACACACACATCCTTACAAACTGTCGCACTTATAATATTAGTAGGATTATTATCAAAGGACTCGTTTAAAAACAGCTTATTTTGAAGTTAATATCAAATTGCAGAGAGTAGCCTCCGACGGTACCACCGCATCATTCATGTGGGAGTTACTCAAGGATCCCCTCGTCAAGGCTGGACCGATGAAAGCCAATTTCACAGTACAATACCGGCTATTGGAAGAGCACATTTCTAGAACGTTCGCTTGTCCATTTGATATACAAGATTGTACGACTTTGTTTGTAATCAGAACTAAATTGGAACCCGGCAAGGGCTCGGACTTCTGTAGGGCGAGTCAAGTATGCTGCTTGCATTTGAATGTGCAACGGGTAAGTCATTATTAGTTCTAGAAAAATAAGTAAACATTATGATCTTTTTTATGTATGATGGATTTACCCCTAGGGGGTTTTTTAATTGTGTTCAATATTTCAGCTGTGTAATAATTATGAGATGTGATTTTAAAATGTTAACTGATTATTTTATCTGCATAATAGCTTTGAGGTACGATTTAAAATACGTAATACTTTCAGGTAAATGAAACCGAATACACGTCATTGATGTACGAAGTGTTGGCAGATCAGACCATGTGGGCTGTTTTGGGGAGGACTGCTGGTGGGTTAAAGTATTTAAATGCTTACCTAAAATTTATGTTTCATTCACTGCTGATATATATTTTTTGTCAATGTGTTCTAAAGTTTTTGATATATTGCGAACCTTGAAATTTAGTCCTTCGAGCCCGACGCCGTCTATATTTTACTAATTCTTCCTTCGTAAAACGCTTACACGATGAAAGTTTTTTCATTTATTTATTAATACACTTCAAGAATATTTGAAGGGTGTGGTTCTTTATTGGGATCAATAGTCAGTGATGACTTTTATTTTCTGTATATATTCCCACTAAAGATTTAACGCAGGTCTCATCGGTTTTGGTTTTAGACACTAAAAATACGAGTACAATGAAATATTAAATATAGTTTAAAAAACTAAAAACATGCTTTAACGTTAGAATTAACAAAATTTTCTCACTCTATACAGAATATAATAAAGGAAATTATTCGCTCCTGGCTATCCTAAAAAAGGATATATTAAGATCGACTCATGAAAATATTTTCATAATGATGTGTGTCAAATATTGAATCAATACTTAAAAAAAATCAATACTTAGAAAAATATTGAATTATTCACAAGGAGTCTGTAACATACAAACCTACAAACAAACTGATGATGATAACAGATGCTTATAAAAGTTGTATAAGGGACATTCATACTAGTGTATACCTCTCCAATACTCAGGTGTAATATCAATGGAGATGAACGCGGGTGAACCACAATGCGTCACGTTAGACGTCATGCCCCTAGTGGCCGGCTACCTACCGCTGCCCACTGTGCGCCTGTCCAAATACATCGCCGCTAATACCAAAGGTATAATCAAGAAAATTTTTATTAAAAAGAGATTTAATAATAAGCAACACATATTCAAAACAATGAACATAAAAAATACGTTACTTGATTCCTTAAAACCTAGGGATCTTCTCAGTTTTGTTAATCTTCTAGGTTTTGTTTTTACGGTATCGCCAAATTTGACCTAAAATCTGTTATTAAATTTTATTTTTGATAGTACTAAAATTGTGTCCTCTCAGACGACTTTTGACTGGAATAAAACAAATTTCTACAATATTTTCTGGACATCAGTATTATTATAATTAAATTTCCAAAAAGCTAACATTAACAAGATAAATATACATTTTCAGACCCAAAAAAGGATATATCTGCCCACCCCCGGCTAGAACCGTTCAGTCCGGGGCAAGTGTACCACGCGGGGAAGACCAAACAGGTGCACGTGCTCGCACCAGCACCGAAGGAGCACCTGGATATCACTGTTTAGTGCATGTCATTGATGTAAGGTGAAGTGTGACGTTGTACAAGCAAAGTGATTGGTCTAAAGTGAGGTGTGACGTCATAAAGGAAACAATCCGTATAAAACTGTTTGGTGTGATAATGGTGATGTCATAGAATATCCAAATGAAAATTATTTGCATAAGACCTCAGTATGTTTCTGTTTACTGATCATGATTGATTTAAAGCAAATGTTAAAATCATATGGGAATCCCTTAATAAAATAAATATTAGTCATAGTGACATCAAAGGGGATTGAATATCTATATTGAAATTGTAAATTGAAAATTAAAAACTATCAACTGACAAATCAATCCTTTGGTTTCATGTGGACACTGATATATTACATGGATATGGAAATATGTACACATACAAAACGAAACACCTAACTATTGTTGCATAATATAAAGAGTTGGTGATTGAACAGCAGGTATGTATGTAAAATTTAAATAAGCATTAACTTGCTTAAGAACCTTTTATCAATTTTCAACAAAAATGGTACACTTTATATGGATGTATTTATTTATTGTCAAATACAAAGACAATTGTTTCATGTAGTGAATAAATTTAAACTTGCTAGGTTTTGCCCTTTATCGCCGCACTTCAAAGAATTTTACATTATTTTAGTTAACTTTGAAAATGAACGTTTAATTTGGTTAAGTTTCAAGCTATTTTATCATTCCAGAAATAATTATCTCTTAGAGGAGTTTATTATAACTAAATTCAAAATCAATGTGATCTTTCACTTGTACTACCACTGTCTTGTCCTTCCTTTTGCTAACAACCTTTCTAGCAACTATATGCTTGTCAAAGTCTTTGAGTTATAGCTGTTGTTGGAACAATCAAAATTTTAAATAATCCTTAAACACAAGGTAAATGCCCATCACCAGAACTGACATTCAGATCCTATGACATACAGAGATGCTCAACGAATATAAGACTTAGCAGTCATCTAGTCTGACCCCAATTCATTGTTGCTTAACTCAAAGTTTAGTTTAAGCAAGGATTGCTTCAACATAGTAAATAGCCACTTTAAATCGCAAACAACTTGTGTCTCTTATTTTTGACATACATTAAACAGACACATTGAGGGTTATAATATTCATGATACTGTTGCCATTTTCAACTAATACTCGTATCATCTTTTTTTTATATTATAATATATTATACTTCTTACAAATAAGTTAGTATCTTTGTCATTGACTGAATCGTCTGTGTAGTTGCTAGCCATAGAGTACATCGAAATTGTATATTAATATTAATAACTAGGCATGTTATAAATGTTAAATTATTCTGTGTGTAATGTCGGACCACTTGTATTTGTGATAAATGTTTTTGTGTCGACCTATAATGTATATATCTCTCTCTGTAGAATGCAAATAGGAGAAAGGTATATTTAAAGCGAAATATTTAAAACTTTAGGTTTGTGTTTGATTTCGTTAGGTGCAATATTGAATCACATTTAATTTGTGAATGTCATAATAATTCAAAATGTTTTGTAAGTTTTCAAATATTTCAGTTACAAGAAATTATACTATCCAGTATTCATGAGTGTTTTATATTGTGTGAATTTAAATTAGGTGCTGCAATAACTAATGGTGTTAAGATTTCATTGTTTTTCAATAGTTACAATTTTAATTTTAATAGATCCAAATCTTACAAAGTTAACTAAGTCGTTGACAGTAACAATATGCAGATTTTAGTGGTATTTTGCAGTGAATAACTTTTTTTTTAATAAGTTATGAAAACTTTATTATTATTTTTCCTAATTAAAATAGGCTATGTTAGTTGTTTATAATCATTCAAATGTTGATTTGGTAGTTGATTATATGTTGGCTTACGGTGATTGTTATTTTTTTATATAAATTATTCATTTGTTCTATGTGTCATTTAGATATTATTATTTTGGTATTTTAATGTTTTATGATGATTAAATCTTATTTTTAATGGTAGGTAAAATACAAGTAAAGATTTATTTACATTGCTGATTTGTTGAGTTCCACTTCAAGAAGTTTGATACTGGTGAAAAATTTATAGAATTTCATCCTAATATAGTAAAAACCCTCAAAGGAGGCCTGTGTCCCAACAGTGGGAACATATAAGGGCTAATGATGATGATAGTAAAAACGACGTGGTAACAACAACTATAAAATATGGTTTTTAAATGCAATACACTTCCAAATCTGTGAAGACTTAAAAAGTGGGATCTATTAATTAGACCTATTTAAATTTTTATTTGGAAAAATTACGCAATATCGTTATAATTATAATCATACATAAACATTAGATTTACTAGATAATAATTTAATTGCAATATTAGAAACATATTTATATTATAAACCTGATATAGTGTTTTGGTAAATAGTATGAGTGACATATTTTGCCCTTTATAACATTTTAATAACAATTGAATGTCTTTTACTGAAGACAAGTTCAAAGAAAATTTTCACATTAGTTAATGTTTGCTTTAGATTTCAAAACCAAAGTATATAAACCTATTTATTCCATTGAATTGCGACAAACATTTCAATATTATAAGAAAAATATACTCATATATTATTTAAGTAGAGGTTTCAAAATATATTTTCATAATTTCAAATAATATGTAGACATAATAGTTATATGCTTTCATTTTCAAAAATGATATTTTACTGGTTCTATTATATTATTAGCATTAATCAGAAATTATAAAATTGTTGTTGTATATAGTTTTAAGTTGTATAACTGAAGATTGTATTTATATTTCCTACCATGTATAATACTTAGCTGTCAATAAAAATGTTTATTGTTTTTTGTGTTTTACTGCATTCCCAACCCTAGATCAATCAAGGCCACACTGTGTTTTCATTTATATTAGAATGCATTTACGAAAATTTCACCTAATAATGGAATTTTAAATGTGAATGTAAGATGTGTTTAAAACACCTCAAGCTTAACAATATTTGAACATCCTTAACAAATAATTTAAAAATTTACAGATTTAGAAATATATCATTAATCTGTAAATCTGTCAATGTAACGCGATAAATGATAGACGCGAAAATAAATCTTAGTATTATATTATTATACACCCTGATATTGGCAATTGCATGTTGGTTGGTGGTAAAAAGCCTAGCAGATAAGTTCACTAATACAGAACATATATAGATAACACATTTTTTTAAATACTTATTTATTGCAGTCCAAACTGAACACTCTTTAGTCATTTTAGTGCTGAGAAATTTTGAAAGAATAGAAAAAATTTGATCACGAGGCAGGATTCGAACCTGCGTATCTTGCCTAACCGTAGCAACGCCTAGCCTCTCGGCCACCCGTGATCCTGCCACAGTAATCGAATTTCTTCTACTCTTTCGGTTTCATGTGCCTAAGGGGCACCCCACGCCATCTATTGAGATGATTAAGAACCATCACAACCAATACGAAACATTATTTCAATGATTACAATATTGTATCGATGGAACGCGGCCTTTGTTAAATTTAATTTTTAGTTTTATACATTTTAGTGCTGTTCAATATCAAAGTGTATTCAAAGTTATGCTGTCAAAGATATAGAAATAATATTTAAGGCATGGTTAACTAAACTTACTGTCTACTCAGATTTTGTGATCTTATGTATTATCTAACAAATTTATAATTATATATAGGCTATAGAATCGTAGAATCTAATTCAAATAAAATACATAATTTCCATATAATTAGAATCCTATCGTTTATTATACTATTTGCAATTAAAGAATGATGCCAAATGCCCATGAATAAACGACTATCATTTATCAGATTCAATTAAAATTTCAACTAGGTTATTTTTAAATTTTATTATTCGTTGAAGAAATTATGGACTAACGAAAAATGAAAATTTAAATTTATAGCAATTGTCAAAACTTCAAAATCAAATTTTGACATTCTAATTGTCTAGGGATTGCCACAATAGAAAAAGTGTAAGTATATAAATAAAAGAGGAAATATTTGTATGTAGCGAAACACTTGAAAATATTCCATCTACTACCTGTTTATTTTATATTATGTTTTTATAACCGCCACTCCAAAAAAACTCTATGAATCCAAATTTCAGGAAACATCGACTTATTTTTAAATCGAGTCAATCCGGGTAATAGTGAAATATATAGGAAAACTTGAAGTCTTTATAGTATAGAAAATATTGATTTAAAATGAAACCTGTCTTATAATTGAAACATATACAACCAATGTTTTTTTGCACTTATTGTTTGTCCTATGATAATTTATGCATTAAGTATCAAAAATATAAAGTACCAAATCGGATTAGAATTATTGATGACGAATTTTTGGAACCTGTGATAACGTTAAGATTTAAAATTCAATTCTTCATAATAACAAACTCTGCTAACAAAAATTATATTTATAAAAATCTTTAACGTATTTAAGTAACTGAACACGAGTACACCGTCATAAAAGGGGTCTCTTAATAGGCTTCATGATTCTATCAGTCATTCTGACTTCTAAACTAAAGATTCTAACTAACTGAATACGATTACATTTAATTTAACGAAAATTTAAGCGCAATACGTATCATTTTGACTGAATAAAGAAAAAAGTAATAAAAATATATCCAACTTTTGCTAGGATTGTACTCATGTATGAAAACGAATTATTGAATAAAACTGTTTATTGTACACCATATATAGAATACATTTAAGAACTTAATAGAATATTGGATATTATCAATACACAGAAAAAGTCGCTGGCAGCTATCTCTATCAGTCGTGAGTTAACCCAAAATAAGACAAAGAGAAAAATGAATGAATCATGGTGGTGCACAATAAATAAAACTTACAGAAGCAAATTTGTTGTTATAAATACTGTAGGTGTTTACTACCACTGAACAAAATACTACCTGTACCCAATACTCATGGAGAAATATTTTCAAATGCGTCCTAGAATGCAATAATGAGTGACAGGAATTTGCAAAAAGATTAAATTCACTGTATTTTTAATAGGTACTCATATTTGCATATGAATAATTATTATCTGTTAATTTATCTTTTTCTTTATCTGTGATTCAACCAAATAATCTATTGTCTGTGGTTTGTGTGATTTACGATTTGTCTTGGATTTGTCATTTCTGCAGTCGTCGAACAAAATTGATAAAGTTTGTTTTGTCTCTTGAAGAACGGATAAATTTTTAAATTCCCGTTGCCATGAGATAAGAATTTCCTGAAAATTTCTGCAGTTTTCTATGAGAAATTTGTTGTTAAATAATAATGTGACGATACCGGTGTAAAATATGAAAAGTTCTTGTGAATCGTTTGCCACACGCGATTCAGTCTTTCTCCGTGTGGAAAAGTAAAATTTTTGTGGAAGAACAAGTTATATGTACGCAGCGGGAATGACAATAATGGCAGTTTCTGTTGGGGAAATTTGCGAGAACACGAAGCTGGCTCGAGAAATGGCTCTTATGGGAAACTACGAATCGGCTCTTGTGTATTATGAAGGAACAGTTCAGATGATCCACAGACTTCTCATTACGATAGCTGACCCTACTCGAAAGTCAAAGTGGCAATTGGTAAGTTCAAATAATGCTTTTGTTGTTAGATTTTATTTTGGTTATTACTCTGAACAATTCACCTTGAGTTGTATGTCAATACCATTTGAGATAAAACTAATTGATTTCGTGTAATACGGAAGGCCACCTAGGGAGTGCTAATTTGGTGTGAATTTTTCATTGAATACTAGAATTGCTGTGTTAATCACACTGCTTGCCTTTATAATGAAGTCTCTATTTGCACATTGACCAAAATATGACTGATAATACAAATATTAAGTCATTTTATAGCTAGATAATAATGGTTTTCCACAAAATTCAGAAAAAGAAGAGATTATCAATTCGACTGAAGTTTTTTGTTTGTTACCTCATTACTGTTTAATGAATGAACCGATTTTTATAATTTTCTCTACTTTCTACTTAAATTTGGTCTAGTGCTGATAATTTGAAGTTGGAAATTAAAGATTTTTAACAGATTTTAAACACAATTTATTTTTTATATTATTAAACCTGATGTTTCAAACACTTTTAGCGTTTACACATTTTTAACTTGAAGTTGGTTTCATTTTTTTTTTTAATAAACATATTTTTTTTATTCGAGATTAATTAATTTATGTATTATAGTTTAAAAAATATAGTTTTGTTGTTTTTGAAATGTAGATTGGTTATAAATAAAAAAAATAAACTGGATCATTTTAAACCATAATATAATCTCGATCTTTACAAAGCAAGGGTAAATAGGGTTCTGTTAATCAAGCCTGTCACCGTCTAGAAATCTAGATTATAGAATATTTTATATCAAGAAGGCCTGTAGTCAAGTGCCTACTTGATAAAGTATAAAAATAGCTCTGAACTTTGATTCTTCTGTAGAAGTTCTTGCACCAGTAGGAACTTTGACTATTACCCATGCTTCAGGATATATTTTATTGAATGCTACTTTGGTCTACCTTATCCAGAGATCTGGCAGGTTAAGAGTAGTTATACTACAATTATGAGAAAAACATTAAACATGTTAAAGAAACCTCTTAAATGGTATTGTGAGAGTCCTTTATAAAGCAGTGGACAGAAAAAGCAAAAAAAAAAAAAAATGAGTATTGCTCATGAGATTTTAATTTGATAAATTTTAATGTCTCAAACTTTTTTGTGGGGTTTGAACAAAAGCCACCCCCTAACTACACCTATGATTAGTATAATAGATATGCTAATGTATTGAAATGCATGAACTTTCACCTTTATAATGTATTAGTGTTGTGGGTTCATTGTTACCTTTATAGAATAGTGGAGATAATGACTCAACAAGGTCAGGGTCATTATAATTAAGCTTTAAACATAATTGCTTATTTGATTTAAAGCATTATGTATTAATATATAAGACCTAGACAATAGCATATTACAATTCATTTGGATTTGAATATCATTTGGGTGTTGACAATGACTTATTCATGATTATCTTTAAATTTATTTATATCTCACAGCCATTCTTAACATATAATTATTTCGTAAAAAAATTGTAAATATGTAGTAATTTCACTATTAAATTTAAATTTTTAATTACAAAATTTGAATGCCAACTGGTAAAAATATTTAGAAATATGCATCAGACATTCACATGTATGTCATGTCTATTTATAGTCTTTAGTTTAAATTATGTGTCATATGCACCTGTTTAATTTAATCAAACTGAATAATCAGTAAGGAGAAATAAGCAAAATAAGAGAATTGCATGCAGTTTATATAATACAGTGAGTCTGACTATTCATTATGAGATTTAAAATGTATGTTTAATTCTTCAATACAAAACAGTGTATTAAATAATAGATGTAATGAATGCTACATAATATTATCAGCTTTCTGCCTGTGGCTGCTTTTGCATAGTTAAAGAAACAGAATAATTAGCTTAGGAGTTTTCTCAGGTCTCTTCTATCACACAACTATCTTTGTGAAAATTTTCATCCAAATTGGTGCAGCGTTAAAAAAGCAGATTGGCAGACAGAGGTATTTTGCATTTATAATATTGGTAGGGATTTTAGGTTATATTGTGGTAGTTGAGCACGTTTCGGCGCAAATTGCGCCAGCTTGCACTGGGAAAGTACCACACCCTCACAGAAGACCGGGGTTAAATAGCATTGTGCTGTGTTTCGTTCGATGAGTGGAGGAGCTGGAGACACATATCGTTTTCCTTACCCTTCCCAGTCCTTTCCTTTATTTCTATGGTGAAACCTTTCTTAATCCCTTCCTACTTCAAGTCGGCAATCCATTTGTATAGACGTAAGGTCTGTAATCGACCTTACACCTCTCCAAAATATGTTCATGGGTGGTGATAGTGCTTACAATCAGACCCGTCAGCTTTATTGCTTATTCCACCGCCACCTATCCAATTCCATAAAACAAACCTAAGTCGTATCTAATGCGTCGGATTTGTAAAATGCTGATTGATTGACTAATAATGTTTTTATAAGATAACTAAATTACGTAAAATATATCTACGTATTGGTACAAGCATTTCATTTCATATGTATTGTAGATATTTAAAAGGAAATAAGCCTGCAGTATTCATGTACGCATACTAATTTTATAGTGACCTTAGATACACACAAGGTATTATTATTTGTGGTTGTTTTTTGTTCAAGAACAGAACATAATTAATATTAAAACATTTGTGCGAAGATGTTGTTAATGAATTAAGAAATAGTTTATTGTGTTCCTATGTTTCACTAATTTTATTAATGTTATAGACTTAAGATTAATTTTCTCAATACACTTTAGGTTAGCGTAAGTTAAGGAGTGATTGAATGGACAAGGTTTAATGAAAACTATAGAGACGAAAATATGTATCTATTTTTTAAATACTTAAAAGTTTATCATATGAACTATTCAAGTATAAGCTTTTTGCTAGAAAAGTCATTTAGCTCTCAACAATAAATACACAACATGCGTCATTGTACACTAATTCATATAAATGCGTATGCCCATGAGTTGTCATTCGTCTAGCGAAGTGCTTATCACACTTGCATACAACTGAACGTTATCGCGATAATAGTGCATGTTATTATAGCGTCCTGTGACTGTTGCAAATTTTAGAATAATTCAACGGAAAAAACTAAAGGCCGGTTCTACCAATTGCTGAATATTTGTGATAGCCTGGAGATATTTTTTTTTATTTGTGTACTTATACGTTGTAAACGCCCCAGCGGCAATACGTAAGTCAGGTAAATGCCTGACTCGAGCGAATTTTATCTGTTGCTTGTTTGAGAGCAAGCGAACGCGGCTTAAAAACGGCCGATTTAAAATACAATATTCTTTATGTATAACTTATCTATTATTTTGATACATTAATTGTGGTATCCTATCTGCCACTTTTTGGCGTCAACTATAAATTTTTGCTATCTTAATATAACCCATCTAGAAATACTGGCCATAAGTAACTATAGTTTTTACGTGTAACGTCTCGTTAAACGACGCGAGTATTTATTATTTACAAAAATATACGATAATCCTATAAAGTAACATAATTTATGAGTTATAATTGAAATAGGTACTTTATTAGAAATAACGTAACACAGAAAATTGAATTAAACAGTTATTGTTAATAAATATATCTCATATAATATTATTTAATCAGTCATATACTTATATAATATGGTAATTGTGAAATTTTTATAGTAAAAATTACAGTTAATTGTGGCAAAGACATTATTATACCTTTTAATTTATCCGTTTATCTACCAACGACTAGTTCTTAGAATATTATAAAAGAATATTTAATAATGTTATTTTTTCATTTACTCATATAAGAGATACGAGAGAAGTTCCACTAATTTGTCTTATTTATAGTTTTGAAGTTTAAGTAAACCCTCCTCAATATTCAGACAAAAGGAAATAATTAATGAAAATGTTAATTTTAGTACCGCGTACTCGATACGAAATGGTTTCCTGTAACAACCAACAAGAAGTAGGTACACAAAACATCCACGTCCTTGCCACTTATCAAATTAGTGTTTCTCGCAGTGAAACCCAACAAAGGAGTTTTTACACTCGATTGCTTTTTTGTAATGTAATATTAGAACCGCTTTTCACGAAACCTCCAGGGTTATCACTTATCGCTCTGTACTGTATAGGTTTTTATAGTCCGTGCCACATTCCCGTCCCGTTAAGCTCATTTCTACTCACGCAATATTGGTAGGTAAGTTTTTATGTGTGTTAATGTCAAAAAGTTGTTGATATTCCAAATTATAGTTCTATGGTTTACACTCCTACCTACAAAAGTTCTGAAGCGTTCTGAAGCGCAAAGTAAGACTCAAGGATTTGTAAGGGAATTATGCACTTACTAGGGTGCGATGACCTAAAAGTGGTACTTTGTCTTCAATATTATCGCGTATAGTGCAAGCTTTTTATAATTTCATGGATGGAAGTTATCAGTTTTATCGAATTACTCATTAATATTATAAAATTACACAATTTCTTGCATAACTTATACGTACATAATAAGTTTATAAAATGTGTCTGAATAAGATTAAAAGTATACTTGACGAAGGTCGTTTACCCGAGGTCGCTTTTAATGGCTTTAAATAGAGAGATACATTCATTAATATATTTGTATATTTAATGAGGCGAATTAATATAAATACCAAAGGGAACAAGTTTTGTAGAATTGTAATAAAATGGTAGAAGTGAACGATTTCACACCTATTTTAGATAGATAGGCGTAAAATCATCTACAGTAATAATGACTACATGAGGATGATTGTATAAGCTTTCAAAATTATTATTTTACTCTTGTTAGAAATTGTTGCTAAATATGCAAATAATGTATGCTTATTTTCTCATATTACCTACATTTACAATGTAATTACAGTTTAATATAAAGATTGAATTATTGGTTAAAATAATATAGGTAGTCACATGCTTTTCCTTTAATCTAAAATATATAAATTGGTCTATAATCATACGCTGGGCATTGACTTACTAACAAACTTTTAACTAAAAAAAGAAACGAAGATACATTTATTGCAATGTCAACCCTATAGAGATTGAAGGGCCTATAGAGATTACCACCACCGTAACTAATGTGTAATGACCGCGTTTACCGCTTTTTTATATTTCACCGTGAACTGGCAACATTCCGTCTACAGGTTTATAGAGGAGGCAAAAAGTCATTTGTGGAGAAAATATACTGGAATGCAACTAGCCTTCAACGCCTTGATATCACAGAGGAGTGATGCACCTCTGTGAGTTTGTCTGATTTTTCATTATAATATGTTTCTTTTATTACAATAAAAGTGATCAAAAATATAGTTTTGTAATGATCATGTAAGATGCTAGAGAGTTTGTTGATCCTTTTTACACGCTTTTTATTAGCTTCACCTGTATGTTTGTATGTTTGTTTGTATGTTTGTTTGTTTGTTTGTTTGTTTGTAACCGACTTCTTTGGGCGCGATTTTGACCCACTTTAAACGGCCAGATTTCGTTCAAACTTTGTAGATTTATTGAGGACCGATGACAATACACTAATTTGATAAAATTATTCTATTTTTCAATTTGCAAAATATGTTTTCTATTTTTTAGTTCGGTTTTCTATAAAAGCGTGTTTTTTAGTTTTTTTAAACTATTATTATTATTTGGTCTAGAAATAAAATAAATTAATAATTATCGTAGTTAAAGTAAACATTGCTTTAACATCTTTATCTCCTCGTACATTAATGTCTTACATTTTAGGCTATGGTATTAACACGTTTTTCTATTATTAATAGGTTTAATGTAAATGTATGGTCTCCTCTTTAAAATACGCGAATTAAGCAATTATCATGTAATTGTATAGCACAAAATTACATATTTCACTTTTGAGGCCTAAGTATATTTGATAAATTATATCATAGCTTATGTTATATCTAATCAAAACCCCCAAATTAACATTCCATACGTTATGTCGTGTTAAAGTAAAAAAATAAAACGCTATCTTTTTTTCATTTTTGTACTTATTAGATATTCCAACTCATATATTTTATATAAAGTCATAACATAATATTGATGCGCTAATAGAAACCAGTCGCAGAAAATGTAGCTCTCTTATATTCTTGAGACCTGAACACTGCTTAATTAAATAGGACAGTCAGGTTTTACAAGTACAAGTTCATTGGACGGCTGGAAAGTTAACTCTTGTCTGATATAAATACGATACTTTTTATCGAAACAAAAACGCGAGACACCGGTTAGTTTCAAGTAAAGACCTGTAACGGATTTTATAGTGAAATGTGAAAAATGAAAATGCTATAGGTGAAATGCTATAGGTGTCAATAAACGTTGTTGCCTATTGTTGGACAGTGGTCTTTCATCTGAAAGCGGACTGCTGATATTTTGTAAATGAAAAATGGACCAACGAAATGGTCGATTCTGTTTATAATGGACAGTAGTTTTTAGTATTGACTATAGTATTATGTTGATAACGTAGTTAGTTAACTACGTTATCAACATGCTTTTCTCACTCGATAAATGCAACTTAATTTCCATTTTAACGAGGAAAAATCACGTATTCTTCGTTGCATCAAATCTAAATATCATAAAAATGATTTTTCAACAAAATATTTATTTATTTTTGTTAAAAGATAAGCTATTTTCTCATATAAAGAATTAGGAGACTTGAAACTTTTTCAATGTTGTTCTAAAGGTTCTTCAGCAGTAGATAAATTTATTATAATTGAACGGTGAAGGAAAACATCGTGAGGAAACCGGCATGTCCGAGAATTAAAAGTTCGACAACATGCGACATCTGCCAACCCGCACTTGGCCAGCGCGGTGGATTATGGCCTGAACCCTTATAGGAGGCCTGTGTCCCAGCAGTGGGAACATATATGGGCTGATGATGAGATAAAATCTTAAACAAATCTTTCCGTAAACAGAGAACAGCACATACACTTTTACTACAATTATCACTTCCGATGCAGACAATGCGGCGTTTGCGTGCACCAGATATTATACCGTCTATTTGCATATTATCACGAACGTCGTATGTGAATAATTATATTTTAATCGCACGATTTCATCACTGACATCGTGTTTTGATAATGTTTCACGCATGCGAACCGATTATCTTTTCTAATTTACGGGAAAGTAACACTCGAACAGTGATCTTCGAATTGATATCGGTCAGAGATATTCATTGTAAGTATAAGATTTCACTTTTTCGTCTGTTTTGTAAATTTGTAAATTTAACTCAATATGAATTTATAAATTTACAAAATTATACAATAAGTATTTTAATAATATGCATTTTATGCATTTGAGCTAAGTATATTATTGAAATGTCTCTCCTTAATGCATGGTCACGACTGTGATCTAAATAGAATTAAAATTTTGTTTACGAAAGCATATTTATTGGATCCGCTTAGATTTACGGCTTACGCAAATATAACCCTCGAGCAATCATCCCATTGAAACACTTCAATACTACGGTTCGTGAAAATAAACATTTACAAACAAGACGCACTGAAACAAATGTAAATTCCTATAAATGGACTCTTATAAACTAACCGAGTGTAATCCGGGAAATAGCTTTCACAAACAGTCGTTTACTGAAATAACTCGCTGTAGTATTCAAGTGGTTCGTGAGAAAAGTGAGCTAAACTTTTATTTGAAACTATTTTGAATTGAACTTCTGGAAAACTATGAATATTCTCAATTCGTATGCGCATAATTTAATGGAATTAATGTTTTGCAACAGGTTGTATATATGCATTAATCCTCTTTAAATTGATAGTGTTTGCATGGATTGGTATTTGAATAATGATTCATGTTTCATTAAATAAGACTGTCAACAATTCTACTCGTCGTAATATTGTGTTTGTAGTCGTACAAAGTTCTTATGTAACAGTAGATATTTTTTTTTGGTTGACTCTTTTACTTAAGAGGTCAACTACATCATCATCATCATCATTATCATTGACTGATTCTATATTTTATAAAATATTATTCTTATTATTAATATATTTTTTAAAGTTTCCTGTACAATTTTTGTTGAAGAGTCATAAAAATAAATAAAAAAATATATTTAGCGTATCCGGGATACGTCTTTACAACTACAGATAACGTGTGTTTTTAATTTGTTTTTCTACATTAAAAATTTTTGTAAACTTTTATCTGTTTTAATGATAAAAACCCTTTCCAAACAGGTTCTCAATTTTTAATGCCCCACTTTATATGCTCCATTTATATTGCATGAATAATGCATAAATATTGAAAAATAACAGATTAAAAGCAACGTTCAATAATGTGCTTATAATATATTTTATCGAAGCGTGGAAAAAATAAGCCTTGTTATTATATGGTCAATGACACATTGAACTTAACAAATACCTAGCGTATACAATTTTAAATATTTAATATATTCTATGGAAATACATTTAACGCGCTCATCGTTAATTATTTGCTCAGTTTATCGCGCTGATAAAGTGGAGGTACGTAACCTAAAATTACTGCTACGAATTGAGCAATGCGTAATTTGCATCACAATGACGTCTGCTCTTCTTGTATAACATACATTCGCAATTTTCTTACATACAAAACAGTTATTTTCGATAATGCCCGCCCGTCAATAGGGTTGTCAGTGTTTAGAGTTCTATTCTAGGATTTGATGCACTTTGAATGCCGCGCGTAGAGTTGGGAACAAATTCTATTCTTCTGATATAGAATTTGAGAAAGTTTGTGAGGATGTGTTGATGATGCTCGTTACCCTTTCCCACAGAAACAGTTGATCAAATCTGTATGAATTTTTAAATAGGTTATTATCCGGATTAGCAGATAGGCCCAAGCACATATTACTCGCGCGAAGTCGTGAGATTAAGCTAATCAAATAAATAATAAAAACTTACACTTCTCGCGTGTATTCTTTAAGTATTTTGACTTACGCATTTTTGACAATAAGTAGTAGAATTTTCCTGCATTTTCCATAGATATTTATATCATTGGAATCACCAACCCTATCTCAAGCTTGAGACTCGGGCGTCATTGTGTTAGTTACACAGAAGAAAATAAAGGCTTCGAGTTCAGGTCACCTAGTCTAATTCGGCGGCTGGATGGTCGCCAAGCACGCCCGTTTGTTCTATTGTAAAGTTGCTTCGGCATCGGCCGGTCCGTGGGCGGTGTCATTGACCCCGCGATATGTGTGTCGGCTCGTGACGCATACGGGAGTCTAATTACTTATAATGCGAGTGCATTATTTATGCGCGTGCGTTTTTGTTACGTTGATCGGTTGACATGTCGTTGTGTACGCATCGATGGCTTGCCGGCTTGAAGGGAATCGGGATTCGGTTTGTTGTACTAACAATGTATGCAATTTGCATGTATTTACATACGTTTTGAATGGGGAAATGTTGAGTTTCTTGGATGGTCTTCACGGTATGCATCATTTGGTGTTGCTTTGGTGATATAATCGAATGAGGTTCAATGTACGAAGGTTAGGATGATTGAACTTTATAAGTCGATTAAATAGAAAACATTTATCCAATTAATTTAAGTACATAACTTAAAAATCCCTTATATTTTTTTATAGGCATATATTACTCTCTTAAACGTACGGTAATATGATATTACCAGAATGTTAGAAATTCTATCTCTCCATAGCTAATCAGTAAACATGTAACACTATAACTATTACGTATAAAATTGATTACACACTATATTACAAATCATTGCATACTAATATAAGTTAATTTTAAATATTAGACAATGTGTAACTATTTATTGATAAATGTAACATCAATTTATCCATTAGTACGATATTTATGACTCTCCATTCAAATATTTTTCCATTCAATATAATTTACGTATGTACGCGAAGTGCATTTAAATCGTTGTACATGTTGTTTTTATCGAGTGCCACCGGCGGCCGAATGCATATCCTGTGTACACCTCGCAATTATGCGCAAGCGCAGATTTACATTCACGAAGTAACCATGATTAATCTTATCTTGTTAGCTTGCTATTTGTAAGTGTTGGTACTTATAATCTCAAATAGGCAATATATGCAAATAAATTGATTCTTAATATGTCAATAAGTGCAGAATTCCGCTAAATGTCAACTTCTATTAAAACCGTTTTAAGAAAATAATTGACCTTATCCTCCCTTAAAAAGGCTTAATCCAATTTTATATTATGTAAGTTTGTTTTTTTAAAGATAAATTCAAATCAACTAGATTATAAAAGATGAAATATAATAGCCGAACTACAATGAGTAAAAGGATTATCATATCTTAATCGTATTTTAATATCGCACATGTTTATCAGAAGTTATTTTAGTAGTATATAATATACGTTTTATTAAAAATAACTATTGTGTTGCGAAATCAGGAAAGGCAACAAACAAAAGCATCAATAGATTTAATGTAATTACGGTATAAGAGACTCTTAGACCGAGACTTTACTATACTAAATCGAGTCCAGGAACGCTTGGTTATTATACTAATGCGCTTAGTGCTAGACTATGAAAACGGTCAATTTCAATCGTAATCGTATGTAAATAGAGTTTATGTTACACAACGCAAAATTCACGGAAGGCTCTCAGCTTATCGGCCCGTATAATACAGAGTTAACTTAGAATGTGGGTAGTTTTAATTGCCGCACGATAATCTCGAGTATAATTCGGTCAAGGTGTTTCGCTAATGGTAAAAATTGTGTGCTATAACACCCACGTGTTACGCAAGGTGATTTTTATTGATTTGTTTTTGAATAATAATGGATCGCTATGAAGATAAACGTAAGTTTTTTTATTGTTTATTGTATGCATACGATTATGATCAGTGGTCTTTTGAATGGAAACGCTATCCTTTCACCTGTTTATCTTATTGGATGATATACTTTTTACTAGAACAACATTCAAGAATGAAAAAGTTATCAAATTTTCTATGGTAAATCAACTGGTTGATGATGATTATTACACAATCACTACATAGTATAAAACAAACTCGATTTCCGCATGCTTTCTCGTCTGTCCGCATAGTTAGATCTTTGAAATAACGCAACAGATTTTGATGGGGTTTTTGTAATAGATACAGTGATTCAAGGAAAAAAGGTTTATATACAGTCAAAATCTGTTATAATGACATCAAAGGGACTTCTCATATTTAGTCGTAAAAACCGATTGTCGTAACAGCCGATGATGTTGTTATGTTGATAATTCAGCTGGGACCCTAGATTTTGGTTTCACTGTATGTATATATAATGTATTACTGCACCCGTGGGAAGCCGGGGTGGATCGCAAGATAGTTACTATTCAAATTTAATTGAAATTACGTACACACTAGAGTACTTTCGTTGTTTCATACATTAAGACAGTCTCTGCGATTGTATACGGACGTAAGAACGAGTGGGAAGACTTAAACAATTGGATTGTAAGGTTTACAGTGAACGCATAAGTTGCGTTGCGTTATGTTAACATGATTACATTATGTAAATACACCGCCAAGTTCTAGCTATAGGTGTACGTGTGATCTTCTGTTTTACTCTGATCTTCATCACTTGGAACGAAATGTATCTACGTAAGTATTCGTTTAGTTATATGTATGAGGCATTACCTATATTAACGATACAGATCATGGAGTATAGATAAATTAAAATTTATTCACAATATCTCCCGCTTTTGTTTATCGTCGCATCCTGCTTCCTACTTCCTACGAATATAATAAATGAGAAAGTTTGTAAGGATGTGCGATGTACATAAATGAATATAATATGAAAAATGCGAAAATTTGTTTGTTTGGATGTTTGACCGTCAATCACGCTGAAACTAAACGGCTTTTTATAAAATTTGGTATGCGAACAGGGTATGAGATCACTTGGGTGATATGACACTTTTTATTCCGATTAAATGTTCCCTTGGGATAAAACAGGTATAGACAGTCATAAAATCATTTGTAAAAGTCCTATTTCTACGCGGGCATAGCCGCGGACGGAATTTAGTAATATATTTACCGGTAGACAGTGTTTGTATTTGGACCGTGTAAATAAAAAAAGAAGACAAACTATTTTACTTAAACAATAAGACAATTAAACTAAGAAGAACAATTAACACTCGACGCGTTATAAAACGAAATCATGTTGTGTTGAAATATGACTGATTCACACTTTCCAAAGACAAATGTCCACCGGCTGTCGTAGGCGGAATACAATTGAGCAATTTTTATAATCATGTGGGAGATCGAATTTCACTTTTCCTCTAGGCACTCGCGTCTCGTGGCCTACCGTCTGTCGTCTCCCAGAATGAGAACAATAGGCGAATGCGTCTGTATGAGTGTTTGTGCCTTTGTGTACAGTGTTATTTTCAGCCATTGTACTCTCTTTACGAGGGTACTACGCTGAGAAGTGCGAAGCGATTAAGAATGTCGATAATGCCGCAAAGAAATCGCTTGCAGTTGTACGTGTGCTATGTTTTGTGTTGAAAAAGTTAGACTGAGATTGTAGTGATTTTTGAACCATGCCGCTATTGTTTAGCTCAGCTACGATTTGAATGTTATCGCATCTTCGGCTGGAGAATGCAATTTTTCAATGCCTTGTATAGCAAATTGAGATTCATGGTATACTTTCGGATTTATTGCAGTCGAATGTTTTATCTGTTTATACAAATAAACAAATTTAAAGATGCGACTATTTGCAAAGTTAAACATACGATCGATCAATCATACAATTATTCATTTCTTATTGTAAAAGGGGAGGCAAAGTTTGATTCAATAAATAGTTCAAAGTATTTACGAATTTGTTTGCTCTATAAACTAATTTTCTTATAAATTTTTTCACATACCACATATATGCTATATATATACACGCAATAAGGTACCAAACAGCCTCACACTTTTTTTTATTTATATAAAAGGTATCTTTTCATATATGTATTTCTGTTTTGTCTGCAGGTACAGAGACAAATGGCGCGAGAGTATGAGCAACTGAAGGCGACGGTGGCGACGCTGCAGATGTTCCAGCACGAGGGAGAGAAAGCCATCACACCGCTTAGTGGAAGTTAGTTCTTATTATACCATATTAAAGAATGGATCTGAGTAAAAAATAGAATGATCAAGACAAGAACGATATCATGTTCCTAAGAACAAGATTGCCTAAGCAAAAGATTGCGCTTTACCATATACATTAGGTTTATATAATAACATGAACATATTCGCTTAGTGCTGCGCTTGAAGTTAATAAACAGATAAATATTATTCTAAGAATGATAGAACATAGTTTTCGATCAAAATTGGCCGTTGCTATCGAATGTAATGTTTGATGTTTTGCTCTTTCACAAAGCGAAGCAAAATTAATATGAAATATAAAAAATTAATTTCAATTCTAAGTCTTACGAGTTACCGGTGTAAAGGCAGTGTAAATATTTACTGAAATAAATCAATTAGATCATCATAAAATAAGCCAAACAAGTGCTAGCTTAGAAGAAACACTAGTTAAGTCACACGCTAATGAAGGGCAAAAAATTACTGCATAAGATTCATTACTGACTATATACGGATAAGAAATTGACGTCACACTACATGAGTTAAAACTATACATTCGTCGGAATAAATAAATTGTAATTTAATTTGTTATTTGGTGCTTTGATACATGTTCTATTAAATGTTTTGAATGAAACTCCGGAATCAATTTGAGTGGAATTGTTGCGATTTCTTCACATAAATAGATAGACAGAGACAGCTTATTAGCATCAATAACAAATTATTCTTTGTTGATCACTGCAACGATTATAACGATGGATATCACTTTTGTTTCTTACAAATCTATATACATAGGGATACACCCGAAAAACCCGAAATTCCTACCTAAATAAATTAATTTATTCTTTAACGCTGTTCAAATAAATAGATCGTTGTGGTACATTTAAACGCAAACCACGGCATTTGCCAAGACTGTGCTGTTAATTCATAATTGTTCCTCCCAGACCTGTTAATGCGCACACTAATCTCTCGTAATTTCATCCTCTCGAAAGGTCAAAGTACGAAGTAATTGACGTTGATTGAATCGTTCTGAACTCGTATTGTAAGACGATTGGCGACTACTGCTTTAACGATCATATAAAGTGACGCTATTTATATTATTAGAATAAAGGAACGCGGGATTTTATGACACAAATGATGTTGGGTTGAAGGATTTCAGGTTAATAAACGTGTAGGTTTAAATTATAGTTGGCGAAAATGCGTAATATAATAAGCAGAATTTATCTGAAACTCTGGTCTTAAGAATAAATCGAAGCTCCTCTGATAATCGAGCAATAAATCGGTTAAATAAAGTGTCTTTGTGAATCAATCGCTGTCTAGTGATAAGTTTCGATTGTTTGTGTTATTTATCCATAGAAATAATGACAATTCGTATCATTTATTTCGCTAAAAAGATTAGCATGAATTGAATTCGTCTACGCGCTTTTCCTGATCGTTCTTCCTTCGATTTCACTCCCCCAAGGTTTCCCACTGTTCATATGAGATAATCATATATAAGCGAATACATTTAGGCGCTCCAAGTGAATCTATGTTTAATTGAATTCAACATTAAATAATTTTATCGTCGTCACTAATTAGCGATAATGTATTCGCTGTATGCTTGACCCGAATCTTAATTCTGGTCCCTTCCCTCGGAGGAACAATAGCTTATCGCCTCACCTATATAGGTGTGTGGGATGACACTATATTGCTATTGATTAATTAGAATTGTACTCGATTGTTTGTACTTGGACGTCATTGTTCTTTCGGCCCGCGCGTCAGTCATTGATTCTCACAATTGTCAGCATTTCAAAAGGAAATCGGATATTTTTCTTATTGATTCTGTGGTTAATTGTTCAGATATTTATTAAGTAGCCGCTTACATGCCTCGGAAGTAGATATAGGACATACTTTTGAATATGTTGATTGTAGTAATTATGAGGTTAGGGCAATGATATGTTTGTAGTTATGTCAGTTGGTACTTAGTCATTTAATATAAACGAAAACAGTTCAATGAATATTACATAGTTAAAACATCTAATACTGCTATAATTTATTATATCGGTGTGATGATGTAAGTCTAACATAAATATATGAACTACAAAAAACGAGGCAATTAATATAAGTGTGGTCTCATATACAAGATGATATTACAAGATAAACATGAGACCACGCTCCAAACTCGATCGCAACAATTTCAAAACACATTTATGTACAGTAAAGTTTGAAAGGTAATCTAGTGAAATGTCAGCAAGGGATCAGGAACTTTCTGTTCCGTGTCGATCACGATTTTGCACGCTGCGGCCCGCAGATCAGATATAGCCACTTTCCAATCACTTGTGCCGCCTTGTGCCACTACCGCCTATCTCGATTCTTGGAACACGAGCCAAGAGTTGTCACCGTCTCCTCTCCTTACGAAATGTGATGCCATCAATGGAAAATTGTATCGCTGCAAAAGTTTGACATCGACTAAATATAATAGTCACGTAGAGGGAGATCGTTTGATCGCGAACGTTCTTAAGAACTAACTGCCATTATGACATTGACATTTCGCACTAACGGATCGAACGATGTTTTTAATAATCCATATAAATAAATTGAATCGCCAAATGTGTTGCTAAGAGTTAAACCTGAGAATGGCTCGACCTATATTTTTAAGGTTTTTGTTAAAGCACAATAATATATTTACTGCGAGTGAAGACGAGGCGTACCACTAGTCGAAAATAATTATTTATCATGTATGTAATGTAATGTTAAACTCATTCTATTTTTGAATTGATATAATTTAACGTTTATTTTAAAAAATTATTTACAAATGATAGAAACATATATCTATGGTTATCTCTTCTAACACGCTAACCACATCTTTTATTCTATTTTATTTCAATTAAATATACATTGTATAGGCTGAAAACGTATCAATAAGCAGGGAAAATTAAGTAATAAATATAATAAATGGCCGCAAATAATGTGTATCGGGCTAGATTTGCTCTGAGATTGAGGTTTTATCATCGTTCTATGAAAAACTGTGTCCAATTGATTTACTGCTTCGTAGAAGTGCATGGTGTGCTGCTGGCTAATAAAAATGTTATTGTCGATGTAGCTTTGTAATTTCCGGCCCAGCTTAACGGATATCTTGTTTTTATGACCATAGAGTTTACCGTTCATTAATTTTATGGGACCTCATTATACTGAATGCATTGAAATGAAAGAAAATATGATCCAACCCCAAACTCTTGGTAAACTTTTATTGTATCCATGTTCAGGACGGTAATGAAATCAACCTCTTGACATTTTGTAACTTTTATGTACCCATACAAATAAAACACACACATGCACCCACAAATGCTGTAATTATTTGCGGGACGGTGTCAAAGAATGGTAATATATTTTTAATGTTGGTACACCAACACCAAATCGCATTCTTACCAGTAAGCAAGTTGGTGTATTTTTATTGTTGGTACGGAACAATTTTACCTCAGGATTGTCCTCTCGCCAGTACAGTCGCAATAGCTAAAGCGACACAGATATTCAGATAATGCGTCTGGTCTTTTGTTGGCGCAACGTATTGCGCTCCGTCTTGAACATTTACTTTCGAAGGTGCAAACGCAATCCAGTTCAACGGCTACTTTCCGAGTCGTAATGTAGCATAAAATTATTTACATTGTACACGCGTGCTTGACCTCGGGTGATTCTACAAAGCCGACCCGAGTGACCGTATTTTGACCGCTGAGAGTTTTTTGTTTCTGCTAAGAGAACACGGACTATTCCTGATTCAATAAAGAAATGATTTTCTTAGTTCTTTATGTATAAAAGAAAGTAGTGTTAGTTACACTATTTATAACTGAAAAACGCATTAACCGATTTGGCTGAAAATCTGTGCAGAGGTAGTTTAGAACCAGAAGGCGGACATAGGAAAGTTTTTTTTCCCGGAAATCTCACGGGAACGGGAACATGCGAGGAAATCCCCGGGCCTATCTTTCCTGCGACTACGCGGGCAAAGCTGCGGGGGGAAAGCTAGTTCGTATATAAAACTATATTATTATATACAAATTC
The DNA here is from genome assembly GCF_012273895.1 of Zerene cesonia. Classification (NCBI taxonomy): domain Eukaryota; kingdom Metazoa; phylum Arthropoda; class Insecta; order Lepidoptera; family Pieridae; genus Zerene; species Zerene cesonia. The sequence goes on from NC_052110.1 coordinate 5,250,393, forward strand.
GTATGTAGTACTATTTCTAATCCGTAGTATGTATTACTATTATTTATTAATTTGCAGTGTGTTTACGGAAACTTGTATAGCAAGCAGAATATACCATTTACTTATACGTGTCAACCGCTCCATTATTAAATGATAATAACCGCGGTAATACTGCTTGCTGTTGATTTAATGGCATTCCTGTCTCCCACGCATACATACAATTCAATTCTTGCTTAACACAAAAATGTAATAACTATGCCAGTCAGTGTGGGTGTTCCTACTTGCGGTGCAGAGTTTTCTAGAAGCCATCGAGAGGGCTTGACTGATGAGTGATGACCTAGCTGTTAAGTGTCATCCCGGATATATCTAACATCTTTGTTTTATGTGATACGAAGTCGCGGATGCGACGCAATAGCCCAATTATAAATTACTCGAAGTACACACGATAAAAATGCTCATTATATGTTAAATATGAAAAATAATAAAATTAAAGATGGGAAAAACTTTGTCGTGTTTGTAAATCGCGTTATTGTTCTGGAAACATCGTAGTAGATTTTATGTTAAAGATTTTCAAAAAACAACTCGAATGCCTTGTATCATTATATTCTATCTCGTAACACTTAAAATAAATAGGAAAACTAGTATTTTATCGCTATTCTTATTGTAACCATCTTGACAAATATACATAATATAATATTATTATTGTAAAAATACCAACTACATTAATGACTTGAAAAGTTTCTTTCTCATTTAAATTGTTCTGCGAATATTTAACAATGCATCAATTAACGGTAAAACCTTTTAAAATCCCCAATTGCCTTGATTAAGTGCAAAGTATGCGAGGTCGGAATTCGAGTGAACTGCACTTTTTCCACTCTGAAACCTGTTGATGGTGTTTTAAAGCAACGTTTATTGGACGTGTGTTATTCTTTAGACATTTATCGGCATCCGGTTTTCCGAAACGAGAATTGGACTACTCTAGTTGAGTCATCGTGCATCATGTACGACTAATATAGTTTCGATGTTACAGTTTATAGGCAATTCAAAATAAAAAGGGGGCTATAATTTCTTTTTCGTGTTTGTTACCCTAGAACTTTCCACGGATTTTGATGATTCTTTTCATATTTCAGAGCTGGTCCCAATTATGTATATTTGAACTAGATCTGACAATTTAAAGTCAGTTTATTTTTCTGTTAAAAATAACTATCGTTGTAATACGGAATGATTATAGGAAACTTCACTTAACTTGTTCCCTACTTACGTATCTATATAACAGTTCATAAAACTGATGCTTTTTACCATGATATATGTATACTCGGAATATATAACGTACTTTAAGAAGGTTGATAAATCAGCTGTAGAGATGTTGACACTTCTGTGCAGTATTTCAATCAGGTGTTGCAGCCTTCCTTATTTATAAGTTGTTTATTTTAAATTCTTATCTCCCGCAGACCTAGAGGACCTGCCGACACGTGATCAAATATGGGCGCCCGCGCCGCACGAGCTCGACCCGGACATATGGCCGCCGCCGCCAGACCGAGATCCCAACGCGTGGCCACCGCCCACTAGTGTCGAGCATAAGTATGTGGATTGCACACTGAATTATAAGATAATGTGTAAATTTAATTCATAAAGAATAGAAAAGAAATTGATCACGAACCGGGATTCGAATCCGCGTCAATTTGCGAAACCGTAGCAACGCTTAGCCTCTCAGCCACTCGTGATCCCGCCTTAGCAATCGTATTGCTTTTTCTCTTTCGGTTTCATGTGCGTAAAATAAAGTCTCATGATAATGTATATTTATTTATGATGTCTTTACTTTTGCTTCGAGAGCAATTGGAGAAAAATATAAGACATCGGTCGGAGCTTAATGACGTTAGAATTTCCGTGTTTTGTTTTAGGTCTTTGTTAAGACATTTAATTATCGATAGTCGCTCACAATTCAGAAACAAACTCAAACATTTATTTATTTAACTTGAATACGTTTGGAAACTCTTTTGAATGGTCAAAATACAGAAAAAAATATGATTAAATATTTATTTATTCGACTAGACTAGACAGAAAAATTTAATTTGCCACCGGTTCGGAAAGCAATCCAAGTCGATTTGAAATTATTTGCATTCCATATTATCTTATCCCATATACCCGTCCACATAACAGAGGTCCACCAGCAATGAAGTCAGCCCGTAACAACCCACGCAACAACCGCACGGCGGACGCCAAGAAACCAGCGCCGAGGAACGCGACCACGTCGCAGAGGAAGACGTCGGACGTACGGAACCCCAAGTTAAACACTAATAAGGCACATAGCGGTGAGTTTTCGAAACAATGCTGTAGATATAGGGCCGGTTTTGCCGCTGATATGGCCCCGAATAGCCTATTCAAAACTTTTTGATGTTTTCATACATTAATGTTTTAATCAAATGACAGATAAACTGAAGAGAACACATCGGGAAACTATGTATTACCGGCCCTTAGGATTGATATTTATTATTTTTTAATAGTTTGTTTATTAATTATTATACTTTAAAATAAATGTAACAGAATTTCTTTTATTGTAAAACTTAGGAGAGCATTTTCGGGCGTTCATGTCGATTATTTTTTAATAAACAAAAATTTGTCAATTCTTTCTCGTTTATAAATATGTAAATATTTATTCTTAGAATATTTAGACAAATGTACATAATTATAAAAAATATAACAATCACCAGAATTTATCGTTCACGTTTCGATACTAAAAAAGAAAAAACTATATATCAGTAAATGGATCGAACCAGCCTGAGAGTTCGAGCAAAAAAATAGTTCCGTGATATTATAAAAAAACTTATATTGAACGATTCAAACTTTGCAAAATACAAGTCAGTGCAACTTTTTCATTATATCATGATCTTAAAGGTTTTATGCACTTAATGATAATATAGCAACGTTGTAAGATCTTACGAAAGAATCGAAACTTTTGTATCTGACAGTTATTCTATAGATTGTTGACGACAATAGGAGACGAAAAACCCATCTATTCTTAAGTGCTCAAGCACAGAATGGTTTCCATTGCGGCTTTTCTATAAAGAATTAGGTCGGTACGCGTAACAATAGATATTCCTCATTAATTCACTACCGTCTCTATAGGCGATAGGAAAAATGCAACAATACAATCTCATGAGACATTATACGTTACCAAATCGAATTGTCGCGCTCGAATAACTCCGGCTAGCTCGTAATGAAGTCATTATGTTATGATCATTTTTTAAGGAGCGGTTGTTGATAATAATTTGTTTCCGATTCGATATACATCGTTGTGGTTATTAGGTACGTAATCGCTTTATTCTTATTACGTATTATGACTGATAATTTGCTTAATGTAGTGTTTAATATCTTTTTATTTCGAGAAACTCCTGTTTCGTTGATAACAGTGGCAAATTCGTTATGTTTTTAAATTGTCGGTTGCGCCATAGCGAATCCATCAAATTGATTATATAGCTTTCGGTGCAAAAACATTTTTTTTTTATGTCGCAACTCGCCCAGCAAACCTTTTGTATAGCTCAAATAAGTGCATGCTACTATTATGGTCGAATTAGAAGAAACACATTTTATCTAGACAAATTAATACTACATAATTCATTCCTAGAACAAAAGGTCACCGACGTTCCTGTAGAAGGAAGTATCAATCCAAATACTCGTACTAAATACTAAAAGGGAACCAAGTGACAACAATTTCCTATCAAACGAAAAGAATCACGTCCATCGGTTGAAAACCCATAGAGATATCGAGTACCAAAAAAATAAATAAATAATAAGACAGTCGCATCGAGAACCTCGTTTGTTTATTGGAAGCGTTGGTTGAAAATGTCAATAAGCATTTCATATGACACAAACATCTTATTTTGAGCAAATAAGTTGTTTTTGCTTCTATGCACTCATAATGTCATGGACATGGCTATAATATAGTGTGTTGCTAGATTTTTAGGGTTCACTTCAACCGTTCTGGACTTTACATTAGCTAATAATGTGTAGTAGCTATAGGCGTACACTGAAACTCATTGATCTATAACATCCGCAGCGAAAACGAAAGAGACAAACAACAAGGAGCACAGCAACAAGGACAAGCAGGACAGGGACAACAACAACGGCGACACGGACGACGAGAAGCACGGCAAGGAGGACGAGAGGCGGTTCGAGCCGCCCTCCGCCGCCGACGGCGACCTGGTGGACATGTTGGGTGAGTTGTGGTTTGTTTGAATTAGTTCTAGAATGTTCTATGAAAAAAAATGCACAAAGGAGGTTTCCGTTAATTCTTGAAAAAGTTCCAGAATATTCTATGAAAAAAAATGTACAAAAGAGGTTTCGGTTAGGTTATCCGATATTCAATAGTGCAAGTGAAAGAATTTGTTCGAAGTCTTTGGTTTGGAATTTCTGGGAACTGGTGTTCTATGAACCTGGACGGAAAAGGACGAAAGAAGTCTTGATATAATCACTGTATAAAATAAGATGAATTACTAAAAATAAATTCCCTTTCATAGTTTCGTAGTTTTTAACTTCGTCGTTAAATGTTATCTTTATATTCATCCAAACAATAAATAAAAATACACGATTACTTGAAATTAAGTTTATTTACTTGTCTAATTAAAAAATATGAAGTCCTTTATCTACCCATACCATAATAATTCTTAATGATTTTGTATTCTTTTTAAAGTTTTTAACTGTTATCTTTAAATTCATACAAATTAATAAATATATTAAATTTTAATTACAGAGAGGGACATAGTACAAAAGAACCCGAACATACGATGGGACGACATCGCCGACCTGTCGGAGGCCAAGCGGCTCTTGGAGGAGGCGGTCGTGTTGCCCATGTGGATGCCGGACTTCTTCAAGGTGACCGAGTTAAACTGTATTTAATTGTTATGGAAAATCGAAGGTTGCCTGGTAGTAGAGATGGCTTTCAGTCATGAGGCCGCCATTTGTATAATTTTTCTTTTATCTGTGTGGACTTTTTACATCCCTTATTTCTTTATGACAAATTGTACGTTAAAAAAATAAATAATTAATCCATATACCAGACATATATTTTTTTTATTTTTATTGTTATCGCTATATGCGCTATCACTAATAATTAGTTAAAGTTTTATAGATTGATTTACCTATGTTTGTTTGTTTGTAAAATAGCTTTAAAGTGATTATATTAAAGACATCCAACTACCCTAATATACTACTAATTCAATGTATAACATTGAATTTATAACGTACGAAACCACTGGTCCGATATCAAAAATTCCTTCACCATTACAAAACTGCAACTTCACATAGGCTATTACCACGGGCGAAGCCGGGGCGTACAGCTAGTCGTTAAATATTATGATAATTAGCCCATACTAGTCCCGATTGCATTGACACGCTAATCTTACAAGTATTTTAAGTGTACATATACGTATGTAAAATAAAATAAAAAAAATCTTTTTTTCCAGGGTATACGCCGGCCCTGGAAGGGGGTGCTGATGGTCGGTCCGCCCGGGACGGGGAAGACCATGTTGGCGAAAGCCGTGGCCACGGAGTGCGGGACGACGTTTTTCAACGTGTCATCATCCACACTCACCTCGAAGTACAGGGGCGAGTCGGAGAAACTTGTGCGGCTGCTCTTTGAAATGGTCAGTGATGATTCTGCTTGAAGCATTTGTATTATTTTATTTAACTACATTACATTTTTCGTAGCTTGGGTTGGGTTATCGTGTCGTCTTAAAGCAGTACGAATACGTGTGTGGGGAAGAAAAGCTGTAGGATAATGCCATGACTTTTACACACTGGAATTAGTACTGTTTTAAGATATCACGTAAACGAGGTAGTCGTTGTGGTTTCGTGGTGTGAGTGACAGAACAACTGAGGCCTCTTGCTTGTAATATCGAGTGCAGAAAATCACGTGTACGTGTACTTTAAAATTGTATATATTTTAATGGGAAAAAGTTAAAGAATATAAAGAAATCGATAATGAGACGATTGTAACCCGCGTCGTTCGACGGACCATGGTGACGCCTTAATTCATCCATGATTGAATGAATTAGACATTAACTCTAATAACATCATATGATTTTTTTGCATTTTGTATTACATAAATATATAATTTCAAATTTTGACACATTACTTGTAGTATTATTTATACTATAATTAATTTTAAACATAATTATTAGTTTTACAGCATTGAAACGCTTTAAACATAAATGAGAAATTATGCCTAGCAATTTCTACGCTACCAATTCTTTGAAAATTTCGAATCTTTATTAGTTTTTATTACTAACAATGCTAATGTGTATTATTAAATGCACTCCAGGCGAGGTTCTACGCGCCGTCGACGATATTCATCGACGAGATCGACTCGCTGTGCTCGCGGCGCGGCTCCGACAGCGAGCACGAGGCGTCGCGCCGCGTCAAGTCCGAGCTGCTCGTGCAGATGGACGGCCTCGGCTCCGCCACCGACGAGCCCGCCAAGGTGCCCCCCTCACACTATATAGTACTTATGTTATAGATATTATCTGTCACACTAATAATATTGTAAGTGTGAAAGTTTGTTTGGTCGTATGTTTGTCCGTCAATCACGCTGTAACTGCTGAACGGATTGTGATGATATTTGGTATACAGACAGGGTATGCGGTGAATTGGGTGATGAGGATACTTTTTATACCGATGACATGCTCCCTTGGGATAAGACAGGAATAGACAGTCACTAAATCATTTGTCAATTTCCTAATTCCACGCGGGCAAGGCCGAGGGTTAAAAAGAGTAATGTTGGATATTGATTGTGTTTTAATAATAATATTTGTCTGTCATTATTACTAGAAAGGCAGGTGCCATAGAATCCCATACCCAGTTCCCAATGTCATTTCATTGGGAATCCCATTCCATAGACCAATTATTTAATAACCATTTCTTGCAATAGTCCTACATCAGCCGCGGATCCTGCCTAGAACTGTAAACTCTATAGTGCAGTCATGGGCAGGCTACGGCTGGTGTCCCATGACACATTAAAACTTTCTAAATCTGTGTACCCAAGTAAGCCTTCCTAAGGAACGGGCATTATAATTCTGGTGATACCTGTGTATTATGGAAAAGAGAAACATATTAATTCTAATAATATCGTTTATTGGGTATAGACAAATAAAACAATTGTATGCTACATTGGTCCCCAAACTAGGACATTCTTACAGTTATATGGGACAAGTTTTAACATTCTGTTGGATGAGTGATTGTCTGTTGAGTTACAGACGTCGCTTTTCATAACTTATTAAATTGTATGTCGTCGAGTCGAGCACGCTTCAGCACGAATTGGGCCAGCTCGCACCGGGGAAGTATTAAACCTCCACAGGAGACCGACGTGTAGCAGTAGCATACTATTGTGAGTGGGGAAGCCGGAGGCCCATTTCCTTTTCCTTCCCAGTCCTTTCCTTTATTCCCCTCGTCAATCCTTTCTTAATCCCTTTCCAATTTAAAGTCAACGATCCATTTGTAAGGCGTAATCAATCATGTTTACAAAACCGAGTCTTTATTTTGTAAATATAAAAATACTCGAGTAAAATGTTTTCAAAATTTCCTCCTGAAGTGCGAGCTACAAATAAGTTAAAGAGCAGCTACAAAAAAAAAATCCTCGTAAAATGTTTCACCGTGATAATCGATTTGTATCTTAGATATTTTACTAATGTATAAGCGGTAACAGAAATACACAATCTCTGAAAATTTCACCTATCTAAAAATCGTGTTCTTTATAATGTCATAGTCAGCAATGGAGCTGGTAGATCGCCTGATGGTTGGCGCTACCACCGCCCATGAACATTTGGAGAGGCGTAAGGTCGATTGCAGACCTTACGCCTCTACAAATGGATTGCCAACTTCAAATTGGGATGGGATTTAATGGGAGGATTGACGAAAGGAATAAAGAAAAAGACTAGGAAGGGTAAGGAAAGGAAGGAAGGATATGGGCCACCACCGAACGAAACATCAGTATGCTATTTCACGCCGGTCTTCGGTGGAGGTGTAGTACTTCCCCGGTGCGAGCTGGACCAATTCGTGCCGAAGCGTGCTCGACTACCACATACAATTTCATGAAATATATCCATGGTTCATGAAATATAGCCTGGTGATAGACAGCAAAGTCTAAGAAATAGTCAGTCCCCTTTGTCCTAGGATCCCATTAGATACCGAACCCTTAAAAATAATATATATTGCGCCTGCTAAGGTGACATAAAAGAATAATATGGAGAAACAAACAGCTATACTGTGGGTCTGGTTGTCCAATTGCTCATTTCAATGCTCTACTATAAAATATTCTAATACTATTTACAACTTTGATCTGTCTTCTGAACCAAGCCCTTATATCGGCGAAGATAACTTAAAAAATCATATATGTTACAAACAGTCATAACAAACTTTATAAAAATCCATAACCTTGTTCACCTAGCAGTGACACAAAATGCAAAAAAAAACGTTCTATGCATCTATTATAATCCAGACAATAATACCATTAACATAATATTTTAGGTGGTAATGGTGCTAGCGGCCACAAACTTCCCATGGGACATAGACGAGGCACTCCGGAGGCGACTGGAGAAGAGGATATACATTCCCCTCCCAACACAAGAGGGCAGGGAGGCCCTGCTGGGCATTAACCTACGGGAGGTCAAAGTGGACCCTGAACTGGACCTGCGGGCTATAGCGAAGAAGTTGGATGGGTATTCTGGAGCGGATATCACAAATGTCTGCAGGTATGTATATATGTAGTTGGTTTTTGGCTGTTTGAATTGTGAGGTATGATTTTGTAAATAATACATAACAAGGTATTGAATTAGTGCAATGAATATGTATTACAAAGTACCATTTTGTAAATTATCAATAATAAAGTATGATAAACTTCTAGCTACATTAAAAATCTTGTAGATTTTTATACATCATTAGCATACATGTTAATTCATAGATAGCGTACAACGCAAGCGAATGTGCGGTATAACTTAAGATCACTATTAATTATTAAAGTATTTCACAGGGACGCATCTATGATGTCGATGCGTAGAAAGATCGCCGGCCTCAAGCCGGAGCAGATCAAACAGCTTGCCAAGGAGGAGCTCGACCTACCCGTCACAAGACAAGACTTCGTCGAGGCCATCGCCAAGTGCAACAAGTCCGTGTCGAAGGGCGACATCCAGAAATACCTCACGTGGATGGACGAGTTCGGCTCCTCCTGATTGACGTAGAACAATTATCATCTGTGGACAATTGTCACTTCTACCATAGAGAAATGAAATGGCGCCAAATTTAACCTGACATAAAATTAAAACTGAAAATATCGGAGGGAAATTTCATGTTTTGATGAGAAATGTGGATTAATTTACACTAAATATCAAATGACAATGATTTAAATTAAGAATACGCGCCATTATTTAACCGATATTTTGGTGCCATTTCGTATTACTATTGTTCTCTATGCGCCTAGAAGTATTTCCCAACAGACGGTGTCAGACACGATTGAAAGTTCAAGTATTTAAAAATTGCCTTATAGGATAAGTCGCGAAACAGACTGTTTCAGTATTAAACAATTGTACAGTGGCATAGGGAAATAAATGCATCTGTTAAAATTATAGTGTATGATACATTCCAATTGGGACATTATTGACTCAACTACACAAAAATAATAATATTGTGAGCTTAAATATGTGTCGTTTTAACCGTCTCATCGAAACCATGCCATTTATTTATTTAAATTTTTTTCATGTATCAGTTTACATATTAACGTATAAGAAAATCACCAATGCATTTATGTTATTATATTGCCGATTTCAAATTCAGGTGTAATATAAAGTAACGAAACGACATATCCCCCAACATGAATTAGATTTTGTACCACACAAGCACAAAATACAATAGATTACAATCACGTAAGTTAGAGCCCTTTGAAATCCTGAGATCTGTCGTCACCTTTCTTCTTGTATTTAATCATCGTGATCTTCGTACTTAATGTAGCGTATAATGAGATTCATAATTTAGTATAATTTTATGCCATAACTAATTTATAATTGTATGTTTATAGATATTTTTTATAATTTTTTCAAGTATGTTTATATGAATGAGAGAAATATTTTGGCATGTATGCTCGCTCAATTTCAATTAAAATTATGTATGTTATTATAATATTTTAGATAAATCCTAACGTGGTTTTTGTTTCACAGTTACCTCAAGTTTTCTCCTTATTTTTGGCAGTAAAGTGATCGAACAACGATTTACAAGAGCATTTTTTCATATTTATTAACTTTCAACTTGATAAAATAATATTAAATTTAGATTTACATTCAAATAAAAATACAAAATTTATAATCTTGATAAAGGAATACAATTTTAACATATTGGAAAAGAATTAATATTTTTGCATCCATTATAACTTCTGTTTATTAAAAACAAAATAAAGAAACTCCAAAACCAATATTAGTTTTATTTTGTCAAGTCCTCTGCATTTGACAAACTTTAATCCCCTATTTTTTTCCACTGGGCTTAGAACTTTTCAAAATACTTTCTAAGCGGAATTCAATATCATAATCGCTATCTGCATCAGTAGTTTGGGCTGTATGTCGATAGTTTAGTCGGTGTATAAGGCTATATAGAACGGTAAACTACCTTTGCATTTTATATATAAAGATCAAAACACACAATCTGGTTTAATAATATTCTTGGCTTAACATAATTTTTTGCCATTTCATCGTGTATATAATAAATATACACTTACTTTATTTTCATCCAAAAGACCTAAAAGCTAAAACATTAATGTCAAATCTTTTGGTATTTACATGTATTTTAACCTATTTTTTTAACATAAGTCTCAAAATTGGGCATACAAATACCAAAGTAATAAAATATAGGCTGGTGGCTTGGATAAGCGTACCTTTCTATTGGGAACATATTCTCAAAACGTAACAATTTTTTTTTTGAGTTATTTAAATTTTCCGCTTTAGTATACCTGGGATAGATAGGTCTTATAATTAATAGAGTAACACAGAGTTAAATTGTTTTGTTACATTTTCCGATATCTACTCAATTTTTTTTTATACAAGCAAAGTCCATTTTATTTGGGCCATCAATGAATCTAGTGCATTTTTTTTTAAATATTGTAATTTAATAAAATTTAAACATTGCAAATTGTTGCTAAAAAAAAGGACTGGGGAGTAATTATTTAAATTATGACAATTATTTAATTTTTTTTTTAAGATTTAATGACTTGGTTACATCGACGAGGCCCTTAAGCCAAACAATTATTTAAAATATTTATTATATTGTTTATATTTGTAAACCCGCTCTTTTTATTTGAAAATTGTCTGGAATTGCCACATCAAATATTTATATTTCATTTCTCTGAGGTTGGCACAGTCATAAAAAATCATCATTAATTAAAGGTTACTTCCGAAATAAAAGTTAATTAATTATTTTGTATAGTATTTATTTCTGAACATGTCTTATTTCGTTGTTTCTATTGTTACAGAGATTATTATTGAAGTAGTTCAAAGTGAATATAGGCACAAATGTTTGGCGCCAGCGGAAATGAAATTCAACTGAATGTTGGTATGCCTGTTGTTACTACGTGGTCGCAATATTACGGAAATGTAAACATGCACAGATAATTTCGTTAAATTTATAAATTTGGTGCCTTTATAAAATAAATGTGGCGTCATAATTCTATAATTGCATATACATTATATTTAAAGGTATTTACACAACTGTGATAATCGCGCTTACCTCTTTTGATTTTCTGTGACCGATGTGAATATAGGCAAAAGCGTAGTGAAGCGCTGTAGAATTCGAGTCCGCTAATGGCGGACGCTAATAATTTTGGAAGTTTCGTGATTCTATTGTTCTGTTTTAAGTATAATATTTGAGGCATAATCTAGTGGATAAGTTTTCATTCAGTGATTGCATACAGAAAGTTTAGAATGTGTTAGTGATATGAAATGTTCAACTTGATCATGACAAAAGCGACCGCTAGCTATGTAACCTTTTCCATAACCTCGTTTATGCGAATGGAGTAGATATGTGATCGATGTGTGTGCGTCGGTGAACGATTTTTCGTCATTTCGCGTTATTATTTGTGCGAAGTATTCGGGTTATTAGTGATGGAAGTGTCCGCGTCGCGGTTTTGCAATCCGACGCCCGTTTTCGATGTAACGTAAGTGAACCGGTCGATCGCAAAGCTAGTTTAAGCGGGGACGGCTGCTACCAGCCGAACATGGCTGCGACGCAGGCTGAGTCTCAGCGTAGTGAAACGAGCGTAGATCAGAGTCCATCAGAGCAGCTCAGTGATTCTCGGAACGCTCTTATACAAAACGGCACCGATAAGTCCGTCGGGCGCGTTCCGCTCGATGGCGTTGTGAATACAAAGAGCAAATCGCCTATGTCGGTCGAGCCAGGTCAGCCCCGGGACGGTGGCGATGTGCCGGGCCACGAACGGGGAGAGAGACCGGGACCTGACCAATACGGCGGGTATAGGTATCCGGAAGGTGCAGATCCTTATTACTCGCCGAGGCCTGGTTTTCCTGGTAAACCAAGGCCGCCTCAACAGCAAAGATTCTTTCCGGGTCAAGTTTCGCAAGCACCAGGCCCAACACCCACGTTAAATTCATTGTTACAATCGAGTGGCGCTCCGCCACACCGTTATCCAAACAGTTATGATCAGCCTCAGGGCGCCTATGGACCAGGTTGGCCACCGCCGCGGCCTATGCCACCTTATAATCCACAAGGAGGACCATACAGAAATTCAACGGTGAGTAGCTTCTAATTTCAACACATTTAAATAGGTACACTTTAAACTTGTGTAATACCTACATTACATTTATTATAAGTATCTCATGGAATGTTAGAAATTATCTATTTATTTCACTCAAATAATGATTCCTTATAAGTATTTATAGAAACTGTACTTGTGTCTTTTATTAAAATAAAATTATATTAAAGTAGAATGAATTTACACAAAGAAAATTAAAATTAAGTGATAAGTATGCATTAAAAATCATATATTTTTAAATGGAGAGCCTTCATGATACATGTTATTTACAAAAAGTAATTTGCCGCCAAAAACTTATCAAAGTATGCTATAAACACACAAAATCTATGATGATTTGGTGTATATGTGCTTCTGATAAAGCCCAAACTGTAAATTTAAGATTTAAAAGAACAACCACAGTTTTACCAATTCTGTATGGTTTAACTAGGAATATTTCTGTGATCACGATTAATTTTGATTTTCTACTACAATTTACTAGGTAACTCTCAATCACCTCTGTTCTAACCAACTAAAATAGGTAGAATTCAGTTCTGGTACTTGTTGGTGACTGCGTTGGCTCATGCATTTTGTTCACAGTCTAATCTAACTGAACCCTAATCTAGCCATTACAAGTAATATACCTTTAATAAGCTCTAATTCAAAAATAAGTTGCTCTTCTTTTAAAAAACCTTACATTTACCAACTCATTGCAATAAATCTTAAGATATGTCTACTGTTTAAACCTAAGATTTTTAAATTTAACATTTATATGTTAATAGGCTATTATTAGCCATGAAACTAATTGTTATACATTTTGACAATTAGAAATAAGTTAAATACCTAATGCTGTTTCAGAGATAATAATATAAAAGTATTAGAAATAATGAAAGTATTGGAATAGAATGGTTAAGATACAACCATCAGTTGCCAATCAGTTAGTGGGTTGAAAGAATAAATATTGCTTAATATAGTATAATAAGCAGTTTATATCAGCCCCAAAGAAATGATTGAAATTTGCACCTGGTGCGTAGACCACAATGTTAAACCTGTTTTTAGTTATTATAAATGAGAAAGTAGCAAGGAAGGCAGCCGAAGTTGCGGACTGAAAGCTAGTATTGCTTAATATCCGGAGGCCCGTCTCCTTTTTACATTCTGAGTAATGTTACTTAATAAGTGTGGAAGTTCTTCAGTTGATCTATATTTAATAAATCCGCTACTTCGCTATCACAGTCAAAGAAAAACTCGAAATATAGACACTCCCAGAGTTTCCATTGTATAGTTTTGGTTGCCGGTTGTTCGATTTAAGGGATGAAAACTACCCTATGTCCTCTCTCGGGTCTCAAAATTTCTGTACCAAATGTCATCCAAATCGGTTCAGTAGTGAGGAGTAAAAAAGAGACAGACAGAGTGAGAGAAAGAGTACTTTCGCATTTATAATATTGTCTTGGGAAATTGCTGTATAAGCTTGATAAAATAATGTACCATCAAAAATGTATCAGTAAGAATTTGTAGCAGTACAAATGCATAAAATGTAAGTATGTATATATACAGTTAAGTAGATTAACATGATTATTAATTATTATTATTACAAAAAATAAATTGCCAATTAGTATTTGTATGAAAACAAATTTGTGTTATTGTTTTTAATGTATAACTGTATTTAACTTACATTCTTTGTAAAACAAAACCACAATGAAGGGTAGTAGTCATTAGTAGTACAATAAATGGGTTGCTTATGCATTAGTGATGGTATAACTTGGATCATGCGACTATCTTAATCAAAGTTAGGTAAAGATAGTTACTAATGATATGTCTATCTAAACAACAAAAATATGTTATAAATAAAATAGTACCTTGTGAGGAACTTTTCCTTTGATGCAAACTGTGGCTATTTTTAATTGACATTTCTAAAAATTAGTAAAAGTACTCATTGCCTTTTTATTGTTTAAAAGCTGGGGGTGTGTCTAAATATCATGTTGTTAGCGATGTGTGGACTTTATGCAAATAAACATTATTTAATGAGATATTACAACAAAATTTTGTATTGACAAAATCAGCATTTTGATCAAAATACGAAAAGTGGATTCTATATGCCAAAAGACTTAGTTAGCTGTGTGGACAATCATTATTATTTGAGATACAACCAGATATAGAAAAGGTATTTTATAAATATCAGCAATCAGCAGACCAATGTATATTTGTGTGTATTTAAGTGTTAATACTAGATTTCGAAAATATTCACCGAGTGTAATATCTGTGAACATAATATATAATGTGTGAACAAAGGATACTCTTAGTAACGTGGTACTATGAGGAAATGCGTCGCACTCTTTGTTTACTAAAAGGTAGCAGGCTGAACCATCAAAAGCCTGCGTCACGGTCGTGTGTGTCGGATGAAAAAAGGAAAAAACTAGCACTGGAGAAATAACAAAGCTGGCTGCCGCTGCTAGCGGATATAAAAACGAAAGTGCAGCGATAGTGAAAGTTTGATGTGTAGGCAAATATTACAAGCTTCTAGGCGGAGATTTGTGCGTTCCACTTCTGAACTACGAAACGTTCTAAGAGCCATCGCTCTGCGGTACTTCTGCGTCGTTTTGCAGATTCCACATCGCGCACATACATTATGTAGAGGCGACGCCGTCAGTCTGTTTGAAGGTATCAACATAAATGGAACTTGACATCTGACACTTGTATCTCTTGTTGAGCGTCAGTTTGGAAGGGTTCTGCTCCGACAGTCCCTTGATGTATGTTCGTAATGATAGTTTAGGTATAAATAAATATACGTGACGGCGCTTTAGGTTGCGACATACTTATATCTCAAAAAATTAATGGTACCATATCAAAGAATTGTTGGAAGTCTATTTTCTGCAATGGCGTTGTTTGAAGATAAACGATACCAACGTATGATAGAGGGGTATATTTTGATCGCGAAACCTCAATGCGGCAAGCGCTAGTTGGCACCACAGATTGCCATAAAACAATGCATCGAGCACGTGCCTATTTACACTTTAGAGTTCACACTCAAGGTCGTACGCATTTGTAAGGATGTACCTGTGTAGGTTGGCCGGCCAACAAATACCGGTTACGTAATGTTGTCCCACTTCCCACGATGCGGCTGTTCTTCCGTTCGTCAAGGCTTTGCAATTGGTCGATTATTGTTTACAAGTTATGCATTTGGAATGGTAGCGCACGATTGTGGTTACGGCTTTCTTTGTATTTGTTCCGGCGTTTACATTTTCATTTTTTAATCCCGTTTTGCTTGAATCCGAGAATATTTTTGAGATGTGTGGTTTGTTACTTCCTGGTTTTTATTGGTCATGTTTCTTCGGGAAATAGTTTATTAGTTCTTTCAATGTAGTAACATTTTGTCCTTAAAAATGAATATCTTATCTGACATGGATTTGATGTAGGCTGATTGAAATGTCTATGACTATATATTGATTATTTTGTTAATGGCTCAAACAAATAACTGTTATGGAATTAGTCATTTATCTCAACATGTTGTTTACCCACAATCGTATTAGATAGTTGTCGATAAGGAGACACGTGGTTACGGGGTCGTCGACCCGACATACTCGTGCTCGCCGACAGCTCGGTAATAATAATAAAATGTTTCCGTGCGACTGGTTCAAGGGCGAGCCGCTGATATCGGCGCCCGCTATATTTAGATTTGTGATGAGATGTTTACAATGTGTTACATTTCTTTTCGTTCTTGACATTCCCGATATCGTCACTTTCCCACGACATCCTAAACAAAAGGACGCTTTAGTGGTCTCGATGACAAAATCAATGGACTGAACTAACAAGCGGCAGCAGGCGCGTCGTCGAAATCTGCCACTAATAAACTGCAGAGCGCTTAGTGCTCTTGATTATCAATTAACGTTCTAGTAATCGATATTCTATTCTCTTCGTATTTAGGGCGGTACGTGGTGCGTAGTTCAGCCCGAGTAAATTTCGCTCTCGCTTTCGTATTGCAATAGCGGTGTGTACATGAAAACGAGATGAATGGACCGACGGATGCCGTTCATTCTGAGTCCGTGATGTGGATTTCGTAAAATCAATGGCGTCCGTCTCGGACCCGTGTTCTACATTATCTCGTAATATCGTTTCTTTTATAGTAGCCTGCTATTTAATTAACATGCATAAAGGGTTGAGACCAAATAAATGGTTTCGTTTAACAATGATTCTTATGATTTTGTATCAGTATAGTAACTTATCACATGGGATATAGGCCAGAGATTGCTGATCTTCGTTTTCCATCCTAAAGCAGTTTATATTGTTATTTATCTTATTATAAGCTGTTTTCGCAGCTTTTAATGATATGTAACCACCTCGAAGCTTACGATGAGTAGGTACCTCATATGTGTGTTATCGTAAATATGATACCTACTTGATTTATACATATTTCTTCTTATTTATTAATTCTTTACGTTCTATTCAGTGTAGCCGATACCCATTAAGATATTAACAATCCTAATCGTAATACATACTATTTACCTAAAATAATTAATTTACTATATGCCAACCGTACATTTCCTTAATGTAATTTTGTTGCAAAAAAGGTAAAGTAGAGTTATCAACAAAATTCGACGTATGTTGCATATCATTAATCACCGATAACCTATTCTATAAAATGATTCGTTTGAAAATTCGGACTAATGTATACACATCCCGATTGCAAAAGAACCTCATAAAACAATACCTTAACAACGTAAAGTAGTACAAAACAGTGATTTTCTATAAAGGTCGTGAGCGTAATAAAGAACATTGTTAAGATTACGTTAGGTATAATATGTGCTTTTTTCTTAAGTAAGGTCAATCTTACATAAAGATTTATCTTCGAGGACAAAAACGTCACTCGTCACGTGGCATGCATTCATTCATACAATATGTTGTAATGGGGTCGTTAACCGTCGTGACGTCACGTAATTGCCAGTCCCCTGTACCAGTCGGTTGAAATCAAAATGCCGGATTATTAACAAGGGAGACCTGTGTAGGTCAAGCACATCAATGTTGGCTAAAGCTTAGTTGTTGATCACGTTTAATTAACCAACATACCTACTAAACTCGATACCTAGTTCCTGATTTAGATTTTATATTAACGCCATATATATCAAAGTCCAACACAGTTATTCAATGACTAGTTAAATTAATTACACACAATAATTATCGCTATACGACAGACACAATTATTATGTTGTCGTGCGAGCAATAATGACGTTGTGAGTTAATGAAGAAAATGGCCGCGATTATCGCATGAAAATTTTAATAAACCTAACCTCAATAATGCAAACGCTATGACGTAACTCACATCGATAAATGTATATGAATGCAAAAGGGGCCACTGCCAAGGACCTCTGTCTGAACGCAGTCAGAAAGGTAAATGACTCATATATACCTACATTCTATAATCTACTGAAGTGTTTCAAAGACGTCACGAAGTATTAATGCGAATTTCGTCTTTGGATTCTCTTTTGTTCCGCTCACTGTTACGTAAGCTTTGTTATTCATGAATCTTGCCAATATTCCGTTGTAATGTGTGTCATAACTAATTTGATACGTATGTGTATCGCACGTGTATTTGTTTTATCAGAGCTAAGTAGGGATTGAGTTTCTTGATTTAACAATGTTTGTTTCATAGGTAATTATAGGGTATACGAAACTCGATTAATTAGTAACATAATTCTTCTGAAACAGCATTTGGATTTAAATGATAGATCGATGATATAAATAAGATAATCGATTAATGTTCTCAATCTCAAGCCAGAAGTATAAACTGATTTGTGTCTAGATAGCGGAATTTAAATTCGATTTGTCAATGACATCATATCCACAGAGGGGTGAATATTTCTTTAATCCAAGCTGTTTGTACATAGCGGGGTGGGTGGCTATACATTTAAGTATACCTACATTAAAAGGTCACGACCGCCGTTATATACCCGAGATACTATGTACCTAAAGGGAGTTCTTTATTGAAGTCTTGCTTGGGAAAAGGGGTTGCTTTATTAGGTCAGTAACACTCGTAATCCGTTTGTTTACACTTGTTGCATGTTAGTAATGGATTCCGTGTTTACGTGTTGTGATAAGATTTGTATATATATAAAGATTGTTTACTTTATATTATCAGTCGAAATTTTGATTTTTTATATTTTGTCTTGTTATTTCTTTTTCTGTAAATATTCTCCTATATTCGCATCACTTAAAGGCAACTATAAAAGATTGCGCCACAGCCAAGTTGCATAGTTCTGGCGCAATATGTTTCTTAAAATATTGTTGTGAGCGGTTAAAAGCGCGTTATTATATCGGCGATAAATTATCAGTATTCGTATCATATTAACAATGTTGTTCTTTACTAAGCATCTTGTTAATGAATATGAGTCTTTCAGAAATTCCTTCTTTTATGAAACACATGAATAAATATTACAATAGATATTACTTCACATCTTCAAGCGACTGTGAAATGATATCGTGCATAATAATTTTGAAGAGCACATGTAGAGTTGTATATGTGTAAGAGCTCTTCCTATACACTTACTATAGACTTGATAAGTGCCTCATTAGGTCAAGTAAAATATAATAGCAGTGCAAGCCACCTGTTGCCCAACCAACATTGCGCCTAGTTACTGCGAGCTTGACATTCACGGTACTCGTGACTGAGTAGACCAAAATAACACGCCGTAATCGACCGCATGACACGACGTAATGCTTTTTCTATTAATAGAGCGATAATTAAACACACTCACACATTTGCGTTTTCTTATAACGCGTGGGAGATGTACGCTCTTTTTATTATAGATATAATCTGTTTAACTTAAATGTTCGCTATCGTGATATTAAGTATGCCAATAAAGATTGTGGATTGCGATATTTAAAGCTAGCTCATATAATGCACATGCATCACACAATATGGTTTAGTATTTACTGTATAATTCATTAAGACATGTCCTAAGGCCTTTGCCTGAACAGATGATTGTGATGAATACGATTTACGTTCCATTGTTGATGCACAAACAAGTATAAAAAGTAAACCGGTCAGTGGGCTTTTATCGTCTCACAGAAGCACGTTTAAATAAAGTAATAATAGTAATAACATTCAATCCCATCTCATTCATTTTCTCTTTTTCTCACAACAATACAGTTATGGCTCGGTTTTTTTGTAGATACGCAAAGGGATAGCCCGACGGCGTTTAATATGTAAAGGAAGGCAAGGTTACACTCACACGTGCACAGGATGTATCTGTGTAAAGTGCGTTTGTAGTGGAGGGAATTCCCAACTTTTTACAAACACAATCAAAGAGTTATGTAATGTTTGCTCGTATCCGCCAGCGTGCACGGTGTGCTACTGTTGTTTGTACGAATACCGATATAATACATACATTACCGGCCCCTTGTATTAGTCATAGGTCATTAACATTTCTGTTAAGCGATGTTTATTTTTTGTATACGTCATATTATATATCACCGCCGTAACCTTGTGTTTATGCATCATGTAAACTTACATCCTTTCCTTATCATTCACTTATCAACGAACAACTAAGAAACGACTAAACAGCGGATCATTACTTCACACTCCAGTTTACGTATTTTGAGCGTGAAACTGAAATAATATATATTCTTCGAATTATTAGTGATGTTAAAAAATCCTGTCTTTATATTTTCTATCTAAAGTTGCTCTTCGCCGGCATCATGTTATCAAATATGTTTGACGGGCCGTTTTCTTTTCCTTATCTTTCTCTGTCCATGACTTAAATCCCGTCGTCATTCCTTTCCTTATCCCTTAACCCTTAAAAGCAGGCATCACTTTTGAAGAGGCCTTAAATCTGCAAACGTTAATGGGCGGTGGTAGTCGCTTACCACCAGGCGAACCACATCTTGGTTTCCGCTCTAATACAAAAAAAAAAATGTTTTACAGTTCATCTTCACAAACATGTTCATTTTGGTAACATTTGGTTTTGATACAGGATGTCTTTAAATAATATTATTACCTAATGAAGACAAGTGATTCTAATCAATAATGAGATCTCTATTTGCATTCTGCGCCCGCATCTATATGAAATATGATGATCAATCTTACAATAAACTCAATATTGATGATAAAAGGAAACCTTAATTTTGCCCAAAGTTAAAATAATTCTACTTTCATCTTATTGTAAGAACCTTTCGTAAAGTATCTATAGCACAAGACCTATCAAAAGAAGCTTTTAGTTAAATATGTTAATGTTACGGCCTTTAATAATGACATAACTAATAGTGGCAAGGCGGCCGTGGTGCACTAGATAGGAATCCGGTCGCATTCCTAACGGTGTGCACTTGCACTATCGAGTGGATGCAACTAAATTACTGTGTCAAAACATTATTTATAACACGACACTGGTTTCAATGTTTTCCATAATGTACAACCATATCATTTTTACAAGTGTTGATATAGTTTTTACGATATTTCTGAGTATATACGTGTGATACTATAATGCTCAGTCTAATATCGAATCTTCGACATCTATACGATCAAAGGCTTTACATATACCTTATATATTTTTAGCGTGTATTGTAGTTTTAAAAATGAACGGGGATTTTACTGTCGACAATATGCTCGAGAATTTTATATTCGATCCACTACTCCGAAATGTAATATGTAGTAGATTGTCCTTTAGAGAAATCTATTTTATTAATCGCTATCTGAGTGTTGGTGAATTTCCAGGAAATGGAACCAAGTTTATTGAATTAAAATGCGTTTATTCGATAGATTCTAACTACATGCCATTCAGGAAAACAGATATGCCTATATAATTACCCATTCTGTAGTTCAAATTCAATAATCGACCGACTGCTTTTAGTTTTTCAATAAACTACTATATATATATATACTATATAATAGTGAAATCTGTGGGTTATTTATGTGAGATTGTTTTATTATTGCAGGCGCTTGAACTGTTCTAATACAGCCAATACATTCCAAAACGCGTAACATTGATCAAAACGCATTGTTCTCGATTACATAATGTGTTATAGATAGCGCGTGTAAAAGCGATATAGGTGCGTAGCGGGAGAGTGCGCGGGCTGCGCACCTACCCGCGGGTCAATTACTGCATAAATCAATACGGATGTCGCCCTATGCGGTAGCTCTTTGTTCCAGTCGACTGGAGATACGAGGCCCGTCTCAGTGGTTCCAGCTCTGTCCGGAAAACTCGCTGAGGTATCGCGGGGTCGGATGATTACTTATTAACGTAGGTGGAGGCTGGCGCGGGCGGGCCGCATACAGCTCGTCGCGCGATCGATGCAGTGTCCGCCAATGGCGCGCTCCCGCCCGCGCCCTGCGCAACCCTCGCGCTAACCCCCGCCCTCGCCGCACCCCGATAACACGACGCCCTCATAAATCATGGAATCCTACATAAAATACCCAAATATTCGTAAAAATGTATCTCTAATTGATGTCCAAACTCCTCGTATCGTTCACTGCTATTCCCGTTTTGTGTGTCGCCAATCCTCAGTCTTAGTTTGGAAATGTAAAACATTTCTATCAAACGGAGCCGACCGATTCCCGGCGCTCGTTTGCCTCGGAGCGGGGCTCGTACGGAATAATTGAATTTTCATCATAGAACAAAATGAGAGCTGAAAACTGAAACGGGCGGCATTGTTGGCACAGCGAATTACTTCGGACGTCAATTATTTAGACGTTTTATCTCGTTGAAAATTGATATTACAGTAAAAGCATGTTGATTTTATAGGTAAAATGAGGCTGTTATACGTTAGTAAAAGGGTTTTGTTATGTTAATGTGCAATTTTGCATTGAAGCAATGTCCTTTTAATTAAATTGAAATTGTTTTTATTATATTAAACAATGTTTAATAAAATTTTTTAGCTTTCGAATACTTTTATATGATGATATATAATATTTAAAGAGTATTTGATAAAGTTTTATACAATAAACAAGCCATTGTGCTGTCGGATATTTGAACATGAATATTCAATGAAGTCGTCTCAACGTTATTTGTCTATTTGTTAGAGGGTTTAGTGTTATCATAATACATACATTACTTTTATAACACGAAAGTTATTTTCATACCTTTCATGAGTTATGTATGGAGCCTTTTATAAGATTTATAAAATATCTTTTATGTTATTCTTTGCCTCTTTTGCCCCTAATTAGTTTTTGTGTAGGTATAATAAACAATATAAAATTATTGTATAACGCATAAATGTAGGTACGGTATATTAATACTTTTTTTATTCTTTGCGTGCCTTATGCCGTCGGTACTTGATGTCCGGTAAATTGAGACCTTTAAAATACCCATAGAAATTGAATATTTCAACATACAGTCTAATCTGTTTACATTCCTTTATTTGATGAATTAAAACTGAGTGATTTCGGTATATAACTAATTTCTTAATTAAGAGCTCACAAAGGAAATTCCAACCTTCTAACGAATCTCTGAATTCTTATTTCTAACACTGATTTATGATTGCATACTACTTTTTATGATTCATATAACTAAAACGTGTTAAATTGTTTGAATTTTTTGTGCAAGTAATGTGATGTGTGTGAATATTTCATTAAAACGCAATCGAATTAATCTAATATATAAAATTCTCGTGTCACAGTTTTCGTTGCCATACTCCTCCGAAACGGCTTGACCGATTTTGATGAAATTTTTTGTACTTATCCGGTATCTATGAGAATCGGCCAACATCTATTTTTCATACCCCTAAATGATAAGAGTAAGGCAGAACAGCGTTTGCCGGGTGCAGCTAGTTCTCTTATAAATCAGTCCGTCTATCTTTTTCACGTCTAAACCCAGTATCAGTTCACTACAGATTTTTATGAAATTTTGTAACATTTGAGACAAGAGAAAACATAAGGATAGTATTGATCCCGTAAATCTCACGGGAACGGAGACCATGGTAAAAGCCCGGGAGGAAAAACATTATTTTCCTTTGACTACAAGAAGGCACGGCCAGTAAGTTAGTATTTTCATACATTATTCCGTCAATTTAACTGACAGATTATCTTAACGGAACATATCTAGAAGTTGTGCAACTGGCTAAAAGTATTCTATAAAGATAAAATAATTGTTACTAGAATGTTGTTAAAACTATAATATGCAAGATCAAAACAAAAGTAGCACATATTAGGGGTATGAGAAAATGTATTTATCCAATAAATTAATGGTAGAACAAATCCCGATACTTAATTCCCTTGCTGGCTTCAAGTTTCTGAATATAAAACAGTATAAAATAATGAAGCTCTATTTCTAACATTTTATAATGAAATAAGATTCTAATGAGCGTTTGTGTTTGATAGATAAATATAATTCCGGAATAAATTCTCGTCTATTGATATTTTGATGCTATAGACAGTATGGTCTATGTAACTATTGAACGATATAACTCAGTACCAATTGAACGAACAGCAATGATAAATGCCAAGAAGAAAGTAAATAAAAAGTTAAGACTACAAATATGAATATTTATATTTTCAACTAGGTTTCAAAAACACAAAGTGTATTTTTCTATAAAATTGTTATCTTGGTAATTTGCTATATTGTCCTTTTATAGTTATAGGTAGTTCATGTATGTTGGTGATCTCCGAATAGTCCTATATATGCCTTCCGAATTGTTCCCTTGGTTGGGTATTTAACGTAAACCGTTTGAATGGTCAGAACGAGACCAAATTTAAACGGAACCACATGACAAGTAATAAAACAAATTATAAAAATTGGTTTACACTGTAAAAAGTTATAAGCTATATCAAACACAAAAAATGCAGTCCTCCTCCTTGTTTTGAAGTTGATTCTAACAGAAAAACTTTCACATTGAATCTGAGCACTCAATGTAAAACGAGCCCGGAAACGTTTATTAACACGCTTTTATTAGCTTCACTTGTATGTTTGTATGTATGTATGTAACTCACACCCGTTTTTCTCCCACTT
>NC_052110.1:5276076-5279289 GCF_012273895.1 Zerene cesonia
ATTCTGAGTCATCGCCGCCGGTCGCTCGCAATAATGTTGTGATAAAGAATAAATAATTAATCGAGATATCGATACAACATAAAGCATCGACAAATTAAAATCGAAACCAATTTATTAGGACATTTGTAATAAAAGACCAATGTAATTAATGTTGTTTCAGTGCTAGTCCAGTAAAATATAATTAGTGATTCCTCATTACGGCGCGGCATGGCCCCTCTGGACGTTCGTGCGTCTGCCGGCTTATGGTTATTAATAACGCTGGCCGCCCGCCCCGCCCCGCACCCCCTATCGTCCCCCTGTTCGCCAGCGTTGCTGCACGTCTGACATTTTAATTCCGGAGCCGTAGCTATATGTCCATTGCGCGCCTTTTCTATCGATAAACATATTTTTATCGATATTTCCTTGCTCGGGGCAAGGTATCGAAGTCCATTATCAGAATCTAGCGAGAGAATCAGTCATAACAATAAAAGTGGTAAAAAACCCCGCCTCGTTTGTCTCTATTCGACGCCAGCTATATTAAAACATTCAATTGCAGCAATGTTCATAAAATAATAGAGGCCGTAATAAGAGACTCGTCGCGTCGGTTGGTGTACGTTTGGGAACGATAAAAACGTTTACAATACCATCGAGCGAGGCCCATGAACATCACTAGCTACAAATGCTACAATGGCGGTCGGGCGAACGCAGGTCGAGCGCAACATGGCTGCCTGGTAGGCGGTTCGAGCGACAGAGATGGAGCGAATACCGGCTATCTCCCTCCCGCTCGCACTCGCACGCAACGCTCGCATCGATCTCCGCTCACTGTACTCGCCCCCAGCACCAGAAAGGCGGAACTAACAAAATTACAAAGCGCTTTCGAGCCGCTAATCATAAAATAAGATACGACGTTTCATTTCGACCGTACGACTCTCGAGCGATCACGATGCTGGAATGGTCCTTGACTCTCAAAATTCTCCACTGACATCGTAGAGTATTAACCGCGCGTCGCTTCGAGTTTTGTATAAGCTCGGACGGAGTTTTAGATTTATGTTTCCCATCGTCAACGAATAGATACTGTTCTAGGTCTTCGCTCGCGAATAGCAGTTGTATGCAATTCAGTAATAAAGTCTAGTAAATTGCTACGCTACAAGACAATTGGATTAGCCAGTACAAATGTTAAGGGAGTTGGAATTTTTAATTACGTTAGTTACTTTGATTTATAAAGAGAGAATTTCTCTCGGTCGAGCAGAGCAAAGATATACAAAAGCAAATTTACGACACAACGTTTGTAGCGCGCCGTTTGAGTTTAAGTTAGCATAAAGTGCAACTGGGACTTAGTTTAATTCAGGATCCGTAGAATCGACAGAGCGCCCCTCGCGGCTCAAATGTTCCATGCATTTCACGATATCTGAGTGACGTTTAATTTTTGCTCCCCACGAGACGTGTTCGTAACATAAAAAGGTTTTAAAGATATCGCATGCCACATTTATTGCGAATATCATCTAAAATAAATATCTTAATGGATAAGCCGAAGTCACTTTACATATTGGATACAGCTGTATTTGTTGTGTTGTTTTTGTTGAGGGTATGCAAAATAGTGTGGCAATCAATATTTAATATTTATAAAATATCTATCCATTTTTCTTTATTTGGTATATAAATATCAATATTTCGCATCAAATTTAAATGTTTACACAATTACTAATCAGCTAAGGCCTAATTCCTTCATATCATAGTGAATGTATTATATATTTGCTTGGCCATTTTTTGCTTTATAATAAAGAAAAAGAAAAAAAACAGACTCATGATATTCATCTCAAACAAAACAGAGCAAGCAAGAGAAACGAGCACGCCAAAGTCTAGTTTATCATATAAATCGCATGGACGGCAACAAGACGAGGCGGCATGCAAATGCAATTCAACATGTGCGCTAAGTCTCTATTATACTGTCGGCAGTAGCTCGGCCACGTGCGTCCCATGCATACGGAGCGCGAGAAATATGTAAATTGAAGGAAGCGTGCCAAAAACTCGCGACCCACGTAACATTATGTTAGTTGCAGGAACGCCGCTCGACCGCTGCTCCGTGCTGATAATTCACATGTGAATTAATCGTACACACCGCCAACACCATAGACATTGAATAAAATGTTGTATGACGCAAGATGTACTTGAGTTCGGACTATTATAAAATCGCAGAGAAATTTCGTTTGTATGACATAACATGAAAAATTTGGAGATTTACCTCATGACGACACACAAAATTTATATACCCATTTATACTAGGCTTTTAATTCATAAGCTTAAGCCCTTGTAAGAAAAGTAAATCCTAGTAAATCTGAGCGATAAAATCTTTACGAGACTTAATATCGAGGATATCGTTCATCATCTCCAATTAAATACACTAGCTGTGACCCGCGGTTGAAACCGCGTAAGTCCGTATACCGTAGGAATATCGGTATAAAAAGTGCCTATAGCAAAATAGTATTATTATTCACCAATAGATGTCAGGAAAAAAAAACACGAATAAAACTCGAATATGACATTTTCTAAAAAAAAATCCTAGCTAGATCGATTTATCGCCCCCGAAACCCCCTATATACTAAATTTCATGAAAATCGTTGGAGCCGATTCCGAGATTCCAATTAGGTATAAGATTAAAATATGAATAACGCCGCTCAGGAATCTATGTCGATTATTCAAAGACATTTACCCACAATTTCAAGTCAAGTGCGAGATGGACTCACGATACTAAGTGTCCTGTACAAATAAGTTACAGAGCAACTCGTTTTTTTTCGGCAACAGAAATTCATCATCTTCTAAAATTATCTTCTCTTCTGAATAAATCTACTAAAACAGCCTGGTAGAACAGGGACGGAGACGCACAGACACACACACATACAGATAGATAAACGAACAGCCAAGTCTTAGTATTAGGAGCCGGTTTTTCCATTTGTTACGGAACCCTACAAACAAGTCAGAATGACGTTCGAGCATGTTGCAAGTGTAAAGCACAATAGTCGCTTATCTAGAAATTACGTCAAGGTTGTGGTCAACTCGTTAGTCATTTCAAGACCAATTATCGTCAAATTAAAATAAAACATAATACCTTAAAGTTATTTTTAACTGAAGCGTAAAGAAAATCAATTGTGCCTGATAAACGATTAGTATTCTTCAATTATCAACGCGGATGTAGGGAGCTTAATATTGTAGTTGGTATGTTTGCTGCCTTCATAT
>NC_052110.1:5280289-5289642 GCF_012273895.1 Zerene cesonia
GTAATAAATGTTATTTGCAGTTAACAATTTTCTTTTTTCTTTATTACAATATTTATGGCAAGACTAGGTATATGCAATATACTAATATTGTACATATAATATTGTCTCCGTTAACGTGTATATAATTTATAATAATTTAATAAATTATAATAATTTTTCTCAAAAAAATTATCACTCATTGCAATAATAAAATAAAACTTAAAAAATAGCCTAAAAATAAAGGCCTTAAAAAGAACCCGGTACTTTCAAGGATCACCAAATTCAAAATAACAACCATTTTTATTTAAAGGTCCAAACTTCGCTTATATTTTGCACTAATGTATTACAATTGGAAAATATCTAATTTTATTTAAGAAATAAAATTTAAAAGGACTACGATAAAATCTAATCCAACGCTGGCAATATCGCTACATAGTATAAAATAAAGTCGCTTTCTCTGTCAATATGTATGCTTAAATCTTTAAAACTACACTACGGATTTCGATGGGGTTTTTTAATAGATAATGATTCAAGTTCAAAATCGACTTACATATTTTATTAATCCTAACCTATCCTATCCTATCCTACTTCCTACTTCGTATCCTACTTATCCTACTAATCCTACTAATATTATAAATGCGAAAGTTTGTAAGGATGTGTGTGTGTTTGTTGCTCTTTCACGCAAAAACTACTGAACCGATTGCGATGAAATTTGGTAAATAGACAGCTGGACAACTGGAATAACATACAGGCAACTTTTATCCCGATATTCCTACGGGATTCGGACTTACGCGGGTGAAACCAAGGGATGCAGCTACTATTATAAATGCGAAAGTTTGTAAGTATGTGCATGTTTTTGTTGCTCTTTCACGCAAAAACTACTGAACCGGTTGCAATGAAGTTTGATACGTAGATGGCTGGACAGCTGGAATAACATATAGACTTTTTATCCCGATATTACTACAGGATACGGACTTACGCAGGTGAAACCGCGGGGCGCAGCTAGTGAGTCATAATTTCCATCTCATCTTAGCCACATGAAAAATGTAACGTATTGATTTCTAAATACAAATTTTCGAAATCAACAATGAGGTTTTTTTAGTGTTAGCAAAGTGTCCTAGAATCACAAATCGATTTAAAAAGTGCTTTCATTTTAAAGATACATTTAATTAAATAAATACGTAAAGTGTTAAATATCCATCTGAAATTGTGATTACAAAACCCACGAATGTCAAAGTCGCATTCGATACTTTTTAACCGTACCACTTTTGAACCGTCTCTAGTTACGTAAGCAGAAACTGGAGCTTCTTATTAAAACCATCACAACCATGGGATAGGATAGCACAAACAGTAGTTAGAGAATGGTAATTTTAAAAAATTGCGTACGCCGCCAGCAGTTTAACGGCGGGCGATAACAGTAAAGTTCATACTGAAAGCATTCACCGAGTCTCGTGGATTATTCGACCATCCCATATTCGGGAGGTGCAATTTCGTTAACGTTACAGATTTCCATATAAAATAACGTTGCCGTGTTATGGCGTTCAAAAAATGTGCGGAAATGTTTAAACGAATACTCTGATATTACTAACAACGCGTCGGTAAAGTATTCATATATTATTATTAGACTTCCTTATAAGAGAGCAAAAAAAAACGTGAGAGAATCACACTACTTAAAGACAATCTCTTAAAATAAGTGCATGACTAAAAGTATAACAATTACACAACATTACCGGGTCAATACAAAACAAAAAGGTAACTTATACATACATTATGGAAGTTAATTTAGTCAGAATTATTCATAATATATGGTAATTACATGTATTTTTTTCCTCGCGATATTTACGTCACAGTAGAGAGCAGTAACAGCAAGTGCAGACCTTGGCCAAACATAATTAATATCGCACGGTAAGTAATTTGTTTATACCTTCTCTGAATGATTGCGACATTGAAATAATATCAAGGCCTAACAAATTTAATGCCTTCAATGATTATTGAATGGATTACATCTTGTTCAAGTGAACAAGCATACTTAAATGGTAGTCCACAATTAAAAACTATATTCGGTTTAGAGATTTTTTGAAAGAATAGAAAAAATTTGATCACGAGGCAGGATTCGAACCTGCGTATCTTGCCTAACCGTAGCAACGCCTAGCCTCTCGGCCACCCGTGATCCTGCCACAGTAATCAAATTTCTTCTATTCCTTCGGTTTCATGTGCCTAAGGGGCACCCCACGCCATCTATCTCAAATTTTTTCTATTCTTTCAAAATTTCTAATTTATAAAGCATTTCAATGCTATAAAACTAAAAATTAAAATTTATATTCGGTTTGTTTAGAATCCATCTCAGAATTAATTGAACCGTTATAAAAAAAATTGTTTCACCGTTGGTCGTTGGGTACGTGATCCCTAGTGCTATTAGTATATATTGTACCGCGGACGAAGTCAGGGCGGAGGAGCGCTGGGATATATGTAAGTAAATAATTTTACTTTTCTAGATCTTTCAATATCAAATCAAAATTGGGCTAAAATAAAATACGTGGTCATGTAATTTTCAACGGACTTCAATTTTATATACATAACCGACAGCAGTTGCAAGATATGATAAAATGTACAAAATATCATAGAATTACAAAATGTTTCTTTGAAAGCAGTCCCCTATTTAAATGAAAGCGAAATCTTATAAATCATGAAATGAGGATACATGATTGTGAAATCGAAATAATATGTAGTATGATAAGGGAAATATTTCAAAAGCCAAGTTTTTTTAAGTTAAGAAAATATCTTATTTCGCAATAGACAAGACATAAAAGTATTTATTACGCAGACACTTTAAATCATTCAAGTTGCTCACTTGAACTATGAACCTTTGAGAAGTGTAGGTTTTTTGTTACTAAAAATATATTCTTAGTTTTAAGCTTGGTCATCCATCCACCTACCTAACAAAAAAATTTACAACGGAAAGTTTTAAGAACGAACGAAGAACCTTTGCGTTAGTGTGATCACTAGCGAACTAGGAAGAGCTACTTTATTACAGTTGCGAGAAGCGTTATTTGCATTATGTCGAGTTGTCGACACTCTGTTTCTGACGTTTAAAGTTTTTCTTAAAATCGATATATGTATATAAGAAGTTCACAAATAGTTTATAATAATCCATCATTCCAGAAAATACGAATATCGCCGGAGGAAATGAAGCCGTGTTAATACATATTGAATTAAATACTATTGAACGGTTTAAAAAGCGCCTCATTCCTCATATATATTTTGTCATCTCAACGTTTCCACAATTTTCAGCTATTGCCCTGGTCACAACTTCAAAATACAAATTTTCACATATTACGGTCCTTCTAAACACACCATGCTTTGGATATAAACTGACCTGGTGCGGTGGTTGCGAGCCAGGCGGCAGGTGCGGCGGGTGCTGCGAGTCCTGCGTAGGCGAGAGGCCGCCGGGCGCGCTCTGTGCGGTGCCCGGGCTCGGCGCGCCTTGCGGATGCGTCGGCTGGGGCGAACCGCCTCGCTCGTAGCCCTGCGTTTCATATCACTTTAGTACACCGTATGTATGATAGAAAAGTAACGTTACTTATAGCCTGTTTCACAACTTTTGGAAATAATTTGTATAGTTTATCTGTACGTAAAAGTCAAAGTATACTTCAATCCAAAAATAGGCTATCATTTATTCTAATTATAATTGCACTATTCTCACATTAGATAACCTTGTATTGTTGTAGACTATTTGGCTTTCTTGTACAAATGCCATAAATACTATATAAGTCTACTATCTGTATATTACTTTGTCTTTGTAATGGATGAGTTAAATTCCTTAATAAAAAGGGCTTATGTCCTATATTGATTAAACTTATGAAATTGAACGGCATAACAACTATTTAGAAGATATTAAAGACTTTATAAATTTACTTTTAGGCTATATTAATGACTTTAGTTTATACTAGCTTGTACATAAAAAACGTGCGATTTATATATTTATTTAGTTGAAACACAAGCCTGAATTTCTAATTCAGTCCCGACGGGTTCACTAGACGCGCACCAATTCTGCAGAGTAACGTGGGAAGTTGTTTACTGAACACCTACAGAACTAAATCCCAAACCAAAACATGACAAAATACAATTTATATTTAGATTTGTATTCCTAGAAGCGCCACGGAGAACCACAAAATCTCTCAACTAACATCAAATTAATTGCAAACAATAAAACGGCTAC
Source organism: Zerene cesonia (assembly GCF_012273895.1). Taxonomy (NCBI): domain Eukaryota; kingdom Metazoa; phylum Arthropoda; class Insecta; order Lepidoptera; family Pieridae; genus Zerene; species Zerene cesonia. Next base: position 5,284,488 of record NC_052110.1, read on the forward strand.
GCGTATGACGTAACAACAACAGAGCAAATATTTGCGATCTTTGCGTCGGCATTTAGAATAGATTCGAGTTAATTGGGCAAACGTAATAGTAGCTCAATTAATCACACCCGACGTTTGTCCTTGACCGTGAATCCAATGAATGAACCGAATCATTTTTATTATCTCAAATTTATTTGTGACGCTTATCGATTCCGTTTTTGTTTACGAGTTTTTATTCATAGTTAGCACAGCTGAATGATTACCAGTATTGTGATACAGATAGTTTGTTTTTTGTTCAAGTTGAAACGCATGCTACATTACAAAACGTTTATTTGAACACATTGTTTACTTTCGTACGTTATTCTATTTAGGTATATTCAATTGAAGCTTTGCACTTGTGATTCTAAAAATCAAGAAGAAATGCAATTCCAGACTTACCCGAGTAACAAATACTTCAATGATTTTTGCTTTAAATACATTCTTAAAGAACAAAAACGTCTACTTTGCGTCCTAATTAAACAATATTTAACACACACAGCTCGCATCGAAACCAACGCATTATCTCTCGTTCCGGTTTCACGCAAGAAGCAATTACCGAATACATAATTAACTCCCACAATGCTTAAACTAAAACTACCCACCGTGATAAAATCGTCTGATAAAGTCTGATAACTGAACGTTTCATTACACCGCTGAGCGGGCCCGTAAGCCCATCACAAAATGAACCCACGATATTACCTCCATTATTAGCAATTACACGGAGTGCTACGCGTAAACGTTGAGGCCGATAAAACTATTTTGTGACGTCACACGGATATTTTAAGCATCAGAGCTCTTATTTGGTACATTAAATTGTAATAAGCCTGGTTCAAAATATCCAATAGAAACTGTAAACTTTATACATACGTAATACTTTGATGTGATATTAAAGGTGTGATTAATTCCGAGATAATAGGCTTCTTTCGCGTTAAAGGTATATTTTATGTGTTTGTATGTTTGTTTTACTCCCAGCTGCTGTTTGTTTCATGTTTATAACATACACATCTATCGTTATTTCAAAACGAATTAGTTCTAGTTTCCTGCACCAAACGGTGTTTGTTCACCTTTCTTGAGTCAATAAAGCGTGTAAAGTCATTGAACACAAGTTACGCCCTCACATAAACAACAGATGGAACAATGGCACACGTGGTGCACGATCGTCCTTGACCGTGCGTCCATTATGCACTCACGAATAAGTGCACCAATCTATGAGGCGAACACCGATCCGCGGGTTATAAATAACGTGCGTTGCTACCGCGCTATTTAGCTGTGGATGAGAGGAGTTGTAATGCGCCCATTTCGTATTTTTACTACGCCTGTTGATAGATTAATATGCTATCAAAATTAAGGGTCATTGAGATTCTTACATAGAACGTGAGTAGCTTTTACGAAGTTGAATAATTGTTCCTAGCTCATTGATGCAAAAAAATGAAGAAAATGCATTTTCAATTCATCAATTCATCAATTCATGTTCTGATGACATTGTTACGTGATGAAAAAGAAAATCATTAAAATATAGAGACATTCCAACATACCTACTAACGACTACGTACCACAAGTATTTAGATTAATATATATATTATAAATATACATATTAGACAAAAGCCCACGCTAAATTGCGCCGGCTATACATGGAAGGTTTTGCGCCCTTTTAACGGACACATTTCATTACTAGACTAAAATACTAGGAACTCGGGTCACCCCATCCAGTGTCGTTATAAAAAGTAAGTAATATGCGAGCGTTTGACATTCCGCAGCTGGTCTTGGCTAGTTGTTTTCGTTTAGTAAAACGATTAATTTTAAAATTTTATAGTGTAATTTTTACCATTACTACGGGATAAAATGTTAAAAAAATATTCATTTTTGTTTTCAACAACTTTCAATATAATGATTGTAGAAACAAGTCGATAACAAAAACATTTTATATAATAGCGACATATTCAATTTTTATCAATCGTAAGAAGCTTCCATATACCAGGATAAACAATCAACATAATAAGAAACGTTATACGAACATATTGTACGTGCACAACATACGACACCCAAGCTCGATAATATTTCGACATCTCGCATAGAAAAACCAGCCCAAGGAGATAGCGAAATCGCAATAAGGAGAAAAAGTCGAGACGATATAATTCGCGTCTAATTCATTCATTACGAACGTCCTCGACACAGTTCGCGGCAGACTCATTGCATCAATCGCACAATGCTTTCACTCCGGCAACTAGTTTCCGCGTCACGTTTCAAGGCTAAACCATAGATAACGATATTTACCACACAGACTCAAGATGACTCATTCGCATTTCCCTTAGTGTAATACAATTGCACGTTGATACAAATTACCGTCTAAACTTTGTTACGTCACGTGCACTTCAACTCCACGCTCGCTTTATATTGTTTTGTGATTACTGTGACACGACTCAAGGCAAGATATGATCATCCGTGTGTACACAGCTTTGTTTATAATTATTAACTTCTCTCCGATATAATTATGTATTAATACGTTATATTGTGTATACGTCTATTCATAATACTGATCCTGCGTTGATCCACTTGTGTAGAAAATTCAATTCAGAGCGGTGTTTTAATCAGCTTATAGAGGAACTGATATAGCGGACTTGGCGAAAGAGCCGCCTTAGGGTCTCCTCATCGTAATTGGATACGCAGGCCTCATTTACAGGTAAGCCGAAACCTATTCAGTACCTGTCGATACGTATCAATCTAACCCCGTCATTAGCGGAGGGGCGTAAAGTGACGTCATAAAAATACTGAATGCTTCTCGAAAATAAACAACATTCCGAATCTGAATGTAAGATAAAGAAAGTGGGGAGAGAGAGCAATAAAAACATTTTATTGTATCGTAATCCGCAGATTGAACCTTTACGACGAGTGTTATTTAACAATCCGTGTCACTGGAATAACTTTAGAGAGTGTGGGTGACGGGGAGGCCGCCAGCCAAAACAAAACAAAAAAGAATTCCAAGAACTTTCGCTGAATAATTTGGTGGTAAAAGTTTTTTCGTTTTGAAGTAACAGGAAATCGGTACTAACGCGTAGTTGAGTTTGGCCGTGTTTCAGTCGTTTTAGTCGAACCATCCGCGCCGGTCGCCAACCAATCCATCAAAGGAGGGTGACTGGTTCGGGGGGTGGGGGTGGTAAACCCCCTTTACCCACATAAATATTGCGGGTAGGTGAGTACAAACCCTTTGACCGAGTTCTGTTTACTTTCGTTTTCGCTCAGCTGACGGGGACGCCACCCCGCCTCTTCTCCACTATTATTATGATAATTAGAGAGCTATCAACTTAATGTTTCACTAATTACATATATACCAGAAACTCGTGTGAAAACGACGCTTATCGAAACCTTGACATTTAATTAATTTGTCAATCAAGCATTAGATAATAATTTTGGACGCGATATCAATTTAGCCTAATTTGATAGTGTTGTTTGTTTATTATATGTAACGCGACATTCTACAGATAATGTGCATAGTGCCGTCCTGCCCTGTCCGTTCGGAATCTAAATAATGTTCGCGGAATGACCGAAGCCATTCTGTTACCCTTGATTGCGGGTGTGTAGGTGTTTTCTAAGGAGTACTTAAGGTTGCAGTGGGTTCGGACGCGGCAGACAGGGCGCAGACGTGCATTATTAGGTGGGTGGTACACCCGCGGGTGGTTAGGAGGCAGTGGGGTACGTATCGTACGTCATCACCTGAGGCGCGCCCTTGAAAACGTCGTCGCATTCATTGCACCCGGATGCGGCCCGGATTCCCGCGATACCCGCATACAACAGATCTCACCTAACTCTCCGGCTTTCGCAGCCACGCACTCGCGGCATGATATCAGATACCCTATGTCAACAAAGTAAACGTATGAAGTTTTATAGACGAGATTTCTTTCTTGGGCAGATGCTGTAAATGATTTCAAATTGTCAAGAAAATACAATAAAATAATACAAAACTTTACATCATAAAATTGAGATACATACATATCATTTACATTAACTGACGAGATTGTGATCACAATTTATCGACAGATTACGTTCTCGCGTGAATCTAAAACAATCTACGGGTGTTTACAACCTTAAGGTGACAGATATATTATAACTATTACCATACCCGACTCAATTAAAACACAACGCAGTCGACTCAACTTATATAATGCGTACGTTGTTAATCCAATAAGATTTATAGCTTATGAACTGTAGTCTAAGTAGCAACTGGCGACGGGACCTTTAAGGATTAATGCCTTTCCAATGACAACTGTCTATGGACTGAAATTTAATTACCAATAAAACCAATAGAGGCACTAAAGTAGTGGTCAAACAAGATAGAAATAAAAATCATGTTATCAATGAATATAAATAAAAATATACCTATAACCAAATATACCGGCCATTATCCATTCACATGCCAATTATCGTAAGTAGGCAGGTAATGTGTTTTTTTTTTAATAAAATTTATTTATTTCCACATGCTATACAAAGGGTTATATGAGCAGGTGATATGCTAAATAGTTGCTAAATAAATATGCTCAGTTGTAATTGGAAGTAACTTTTTTGAAGTAAAATGTGAATAAGGACAACATAAATTCCAACTATGTCACTGTACATTGTGAGAGAATAAATCAATAAAAGGTTATTTTAATTTAGAGATTAGAAAATGTAATATATGTATATAACAACTTATTTGTTGTATGGTTTTTCTCTTTTTAACACGCATTTGTTAGTTTATGGATCGTTAACAATGCAATAGTTTACTGCATGCATGAGTTTATCATATTATTCTTATTAGGATCACCAGGATTTAATCACTTGTGTATCCTACTATCCGACTAATCAATAAAAATATAAAATAACTTATAAATGCGAAAGTTTGTAAGGATGTGTGTGTGTTTGTTGCTCTTTCACGCAAAATCTACTGAATCGATTGCAATGAAATTTGGTAAATAGACAGCTGGACAACTGGAATATCATACAGGCAACTTTTATCCCGATATTCCTACGGGATTCGGACTTACGCGGGTGAAACCAAGGCGTGCAGCTAGTTTTCTATATAATAACTAGCTGCACCCGGCAAACGCTTTTCTGCCTTACTCTTATCGTTTAGTGGTATGAAAAATAGATGTTAGCCGATTCT
>NC_052110.1:5290642-5298184 GCF_012273895.1 Zerene cesonia
CGTTTTATATTCCCCCACTGTGAACGCCGCTGTGTGCGACAGCTTTGTCGTTCCCTAGCCCCGCGCTCGCTTCGTCAGTAAAAACTTTAGACATTATTTTATTGTCGAGACACGTTATTTGTCAGAGGCTCGATTAGTCGCTCGAATTATAACGAAGTTCTATGCTTACTTTTATGCAAAACAGTATTGAAATTCGCCTTTCACAGTACATATTATTTGCAACATAAAATTAACGATGAATAACGTTGAACGTGAAAGACTATTTTGAATTTGCCCCGCGATAATGAGTTTCCTTTATACGCCAGTCGAGTCGCGATCGCTCTTTCATTAAACAACTTTTACTCGATTTAATCTCGTCATTCAGTCGGAACTCGTATTTGCAAGTAAGAAGCGACTCTAGTGTCTGTCTATGGCGTATAAAGAGCGGGTTATCGTCGGGAGTGCGCCTGTTGGGTAGTCTAACAAACGGCGAAATGTTCTAGATTCCAGCAAGTTGAGCTCGCCGGCTTGGAAGCCGGAGCGCTGACTGCAGCGCACTCCGCTATGGAATTGTAGACTTGTAGCGTGGGGGTTGTCGGGAATTGCCGTGCTGGATAAATTATAACGCTCTCTCCCTTTTGCGAACCTCGCAAAATAATACATTTGAATTTGTTACTGAAAAGCTCCCGTTCGCTTTTGGTCTGTCATGATTTTATTCTCAATTTATGAATGGATTCTCGTGTTATTTATTGTTTTCATGTCGGTATACAGTTTGAAAATATTCATTTGATATTATAATACTTAAGAGTTGAATTTTTGTGTTCTCATTCGTATCGTGGGCGTTTGATAAATACGTAGGTACTCGTATATTGTTTTTATTAATAGATTATGTTAACTATTTATAACTGAGCATTATTTTCAGATAAGTAAACACGTATGTTAGCTATAAAAACGTTTCTTATTATGATATATTTTTGAAAATATCAATAAGGCAAACCTACATAGAATAGAATATATGCATTTAAAAAATAAATTATAAATTTAATTTATTTTGTATGAATTTACAGCAATAGATACTATTGTTATAAAATGTAATATTCACTTAAAGTTAGACGTCGACATTTCCGATTCGATATATGTATACATATTTTATTGTGGGAGTCGAGCACGCTTCGGCACGAATTGGGCCAGCTCGCACCGGGGAAGTACCACACCCCCACAGAAAACCGGCGTGAAATAGTGGCATGCCACTGTGTTTCGTTCGGTGAGTGGGGGAGCCGGAGACCCGTTTCCTTTTCCTCACCCGTCCCAGTCCATTCCTTCTTTCCAGTCGTTAATCCATTCCTTTTCCCATATCCCAAAAAAGCGGGCAGCGCATTCGCAGAGGCCTTACCTTTGCGAATGTTCATGGGCGGTGGTGATCGCTTACCATCAGGCGAACCACCAGCTCAGTTGCCTGCTATGACATAAAAAAAAAAAAAAAAAAAAAACATAAGTTTTATAACGTGATTACAATTAGGTTTTATTCATATAAATAGCCTATTGAAGGGTTAAACATAATGTCTTCTTTAAGCTAATATGACGCATGAGAAAATTGTTTATTCATAAACGTGTATCATTATAATGTCCTTTAGTTTATGTGTCAAATTGTTGTCTTTCGTATATTTATCTAATAATTGTGTCCTTTTAAAATCACTTTAGATATTTACACTTTAGAAATTTCAAGATTTTATTGTCTCCCACAAAGCGACAAGCGCATTAATACTTAAAATTAATTAATTTATACAGATTTAAATTAATAAAAATATGGATCTTACAAATATACTTCTTTATTTCTCAATTATCTAAATAAAATTCTTAAATGTTGAATGAAATTGCATTGTAAGAAATACGAGAAAAAATATTTAACATTAAATGTTAAATACAAACAAATAATAATCTACCAGACTCTAACTCAAACAAAGCGTACAACAAATGCCAATGGCGATTTTGATTCACAAAACGCATAGTAGGTATAACGCCGGCGATCCGTCCACAAAGTAATACTAATTTTGCGTATTCAACTTTGTAATTGCGGGCTTGTTCTACCTATACAATGTTTGCGCCGAGTTGAATTTCGAAATTCATGCATCGATTTCATTCGATACGCGTTCAGCCTTTTACGGAATGATTCAGTTCAAAAGTGGAATTAAAAGATATCGCCTTTTGTAAGCATCGAAAGTCTTTAAGCTCGCGAGTTTCGAGCTGAGTCCGGAGAGTTGTGAATATAACTTTGCTCTCAAGCCGGTCAAGTTTTAACGTCGATAATTAAGGCTACTCTTTACTCGCGAACGATAAACTTTCGATAATAATAAGTGTTGTTCCCTTCTGTTTTAGTATTAAGTCTCTTATGTTTGTTTGCGAATCTCAGGTGACTTGATGGTGATTCTGAGCATGGTTGCTTTTCTATTAGGATAATATTCGATTTCAAATAAAGGAAACATTTACCGGGTTCACAGTATTTGCCAATGATTCAAGATGTCACAAAAACTCTGATTCGCTAATGTTAATCGCCGGAGCATGACTGTTAGAATAAAATAACTATGATATTTGTCGAGCTCGATGTAAATTAAAGTATACGCCGTTTATCACTTTCAATTTCTAAACAATCATTGTGCCCCGAACGTGATTGGATTAGGATTGAGTATTATTCAAACGGACGGTGCTCGATACGAATAGAGCCGTTATCCTAACTGAATTGTTTAGTGCACGCAGCAGGCGCTCGCGTCGCTTTCAATTAATTACACTTAGTGGTCAAGCTAGGCGAGCGGCGCTTCAGGGTCGAGTGTATGTGCGTGAAACATTACCAGAATGAGTTTGCATCAAGTGCATAACAGGAGTTTACTGCCGATAAAACATTTGTTCTAACCGGAATACGGCCAGTTTTGTGGGTGCAACGATACCGGTGCCGGTTTCGGATAACGTTCTGCGTACAGTGGCTCGGCGAGTCATTTTACTTGGATGCTTATTGTTATAAAATGATGTATAAATTAAAGAGGAAGAGGAGTAAACAGCGGAGGTTGTTTTCTTTCTTCGTTTTCATCATTTCATTATTTCATTTGAAATCATATTAAATTTTATGTTTTCTACGTACACTGTACAGCATTTTATTTTTTACGCTTAATAGGCTGATTTCGCTAAAGTGTTCTCCGTGTTTTCAGGGCTATCCACCTCCTCCGAGGCCCGCCCAGCCGTCCACTCCTAACGCGCACGACCAAGATTCGGTAAGTTGACGAGATGCTATTATAAAGACGAACTTAGCAGTCGTTCACTATATTTGAACATAGTTGTTATATATTATTCTATTCGCTTTATTTTCGATGAACACTGAACTGACTTTGAATATTGTATAAATCCAATAGAGAATCCATGCGTAAGTACCGTTTGATTGTATTCCAAAAGACTTAATTTATCTAAGAGGTGGTACAGACTTAATTTATACACAGTTAATTCTGTCGCAATCAAACTATCATAGTTTCTACGAAGCTAGCGGATTTCCCAAAGATCCGGAATCGTCAAATGAATGTATTATAACTGGAATGTGATACATAAATTCGATACAGCATAAATTTTATTTAATTATGTTTTGTGCTGAACGAGACCCTCCTCATATCGTCTTATTTGAGTGTCTGCGCGTTAAGTAACGGAATACGGGCTTAATTCGTCCGACACTACATTATATTCGTCAACGGGTGTTTCCATTAGCACATGTGGCCCGCGAGAACAAGTGAGCCTCGTTCTGTTTGCGCTCGCACTTCACATTCACAGTTAGCGTCCCCGCACTCGACAATAAGCTCCGCTTAATTGTGTTCGAATCCGACAACCTGCTACTTGCGTGCCGTTGATAATTTTTATTTATAGCGTGCGCTCTGTTGAGATGAATTGAATCGTCCGTTTTGCACGGTCGCTTTATATTTCACTGATAAAAATTGTTATTTATTTCTTGAATTGCGTTGTGATTCGAAACTAAATGATTATATATGTAGGTATGACCCTATGTCGTGGACGGTTTATGAGTAGCGAGTCTTGAAGATTTTTTTAAAGTCATAATCTAAGTTTCTTTACATCTGGTAACATAGATAAAAACTGTGACATTAATTAAATCAAGAAAACATTGCTTAAACTGTGAAGAGTACATCCCCAAAAGAAAACAGTACCTACACATAATTACAGGACACAATTACGTCTATCGAGATTTTCATTTCCCGTTTCCCTTACACAAGTAACGTAGCCAACAACGGGCGAGTGAATATTTGCGACGCTAGCATATCATTGAGCTATTTCATTAAGATGAGATCAAAGCGGGCCCGCAGCCGGCGGCCGGCGCTCCGCCGCACACATTGCGCGCGATAAAAAGAATTGTCGATGACAGCCCTCCGAGCGGCCCGCGGTGTAGGGCTGCTTGCTGCCGCTCTTTGAAAATATCATGGCTCTTTGTGGGTCTTTTTGGCGTTTGAATAGAGTACTGAGATGGGTGCGATACTCGTCACGTACGCTACACGTTATTATGATTTATTTGCTTTATTAAGCAATATTTATTTGCTTTAATAAGCAATATTTAACTTAAATATATGCGACGAGTCGAACTCGTCGCATATATTGCTTAATATTGAACAGCGATTTAGCTATTTGGTCCAATAAAAATGTATCAGACAAACACGTTGACTTGTGATGATGTTAAATTGTTATACATTTATTGTTCTTCCTATATTAGATAGTATAGATTTATACAATACCCAATGCCATTTCATTAAACGTTTAATAGAAAGTTAAAAATTACATATATATAAATAGATTTTTCCAGTATTCTTTAATTATGTGTGATTGAATAAATTGGATCATTAACCATAATGAGTCATTCTTCAGACGTGTTTGAATAATAAAAACGTTGTGAACATCCAGACTGACAGTCAAACTGGCAATAAAAAGCATGAATGACAGTCACCAGTTTTTATATGTATCAATAATAATTAAGAAGTCAGCTCTAAAGTTATTAACAGTGACTCAAAAATTAGATAACGAAAGTTTATTTAATGTCCAGTTTTTACAACTGCTTTGCATATTTTCTAAAATATCTACATGTTTAAAATAGGTGTTACTTTTAATGGACATTACCAATTTGACTTAAAAAACCTTCACTGAAACTACAGTATGCTTAGTTAAACAACATATTCGATTATAATATTATTCAAGACTCGATAGAGCTTCTGTAAGCATGCGGGCAAGTGAATGACTCAACAGACTTATAACTATTATTCTGTTGTTTTAAGAATCTCATCTCGTTGGTTATCACGTTTCGTATTCATAAAACAAGTTTTATCTTACATTACTATTCATTTGTGGGATTAATAAAACTTGTCATTACCTTTTCTTAGAACGCCAGCCCCTAAGTATCCGACTCCGTTAAATGAGAGTCCCATAGATTGCACGAAATTGTCAACCCTAAATCGTATCTAAAAAGATAGAGCGGGGCTTTGAAGTTGATTGATACCGTTAGGCGAGCTAGCATTGTCTCGCGGTCCGGGGGAACCAAATGAGAGGAATTATTAAAGCGGCACTGCTATGTGTCGCTTTTTGTAATGAATTTACCGGGACTAGGGGACTCCAACCCTATGCCACCCTGTCTCGTACGACGGCATTAAGTTTTTACGTTCTTTTAGCGATGTCAACGTTCAAGACATGTCTGTTGTTGTTTCATAATAATGTGATATAACGCTTAACTTATATACTATATGCACTGCACTATTGAGCCGTGATGATACCGTGAAATTGTGTTATTTTCTTTCATATATTGACTCCCTAACAGTGGAAAGTTACTCAATGTAAAAGTACCTAAAGAAAATATAAATCTAGATTTGCATAACCGGACGTTGGGGTCCTTAAATTTGTATTTGTATTTTTAAGACTTCGTATCCGAAATTCGAACACGTTAGCCACATTAACATAGCGTTTAGAATCACAATAAGGATAATATTTAAAGAGGAAATTCATAGCAAGTAACAAGCTAGAAGGGGTTCTGATTTGGGTTATTTATTTACGCAACGTCGAGTGAATGACGGCTCAAAGGAAAATATTACTCGGCCTAGAAACGGGGGGCTCTTTGAGAATGTCCCTACAATGCTATTCATTAATGTCACGACTGCACCCTGAGCAGCTTGGAAATGTTTAAATTATTTCATTTCTCCAGATCTCTTATACTTGATTGAAATGACAGGAGCTTGTGGTTTTTTTTCCTTTTGAATAATAATTTATCATCGATAGAAACGCCGTTATAAGGTCTTAGAATATGTTAGGCAATGTTATAAAAAAACGATTATTTTAATTATGTTTTATTACGAAAAACACTATTTTGTGGTTAGTTCAATAGGGCATTATAACTCCTTTCGGAGAACTATAGATTGGGAATAATAATCCCTTTTTATTAATATTCGTGCAAGTGATGGCGCATGATTAAGTTATTAATTATCATCAACAATGCATTGGATGCGTCAAACAAATATGATCTTTTACCAAACGTATTAAAGTAACCTGCGAGAGCTTTTACACGTGAATTTTAAAGACGAAAAACTGCCGCAACCCACCCTCCACACGGCGCTCACGTGTCGTAAAACTTACACATTGACATAAAAGAATTTTGTGTAACAAAATGTGCAAATGTAAAATGAGAAAGGCGAGCCAACCCGTTCGCTGCACGTTCATAATAAACGAGATTGAGTGGGGTAGAGTCAAATGAATGACGCTGGCATTGTACGACGTAATCAGCCGTCGGGCGACGTGCGTTCGCATGCGAAAAACAAAACGCGTACACATTTTAACTAGAGGACAAAAAAAAAAATACATGGAACATTGTTTGCGGAGAGGAACGATTTCGCGTTCACAGTTTTCAGTGTATCAAACGGGCGCTCGCACGACACGGCCGCGAATACAAAAGGCACTAATGTCAAATACACGCGATCGTGTGCCCGATGTACGTGACTAACGTTCTATTGAATGTTGTGATCATACCCGGGTACCTACACTGCAATGATTTATCAACCTAGATGTTGTCACGATTAATAAAACTGTCTTTCGTAGAATATCATAATCATTCTTACGATGTGCCGATTGTATCGATTCAGGATAGGCACATATAATAATGTAGGTAGGTATTCTATTAATTCTTAAAGAAATATATTATATTATACTTGTTACACGTCTCGGCTTCGCCCGGGTAGTAATTTACCGTAATTGAAATAGTATAAACTATCCTATCTATTAAGTTGGATCAAACTGCATATAGTGTGCAGATTTGAATAAAATCGATTGAGTAGTTTAGGAGTCCATCGCGGACAAACAACGTGACACGTAATCTATGTATTTTAAGATAATGTATATCAATGTTTATTAGCCTCCGATTTTGTGAATAAAACGTATACCCAAGCGCGATTATGGCTATAATATTGTCAATGTTTGTGCTGACCTCGGTGTCAACTTTATCTGACGTAAATTATAACATGCGAATGTTTCTTGTTCGACCTGTTTTTT
>NC_052110.1:5299184-5331498 GCF_012273895.1 Zerene cesonia
GTTTGTGCTGACCTCGGTGTCAACTTTATCTGACGTAAATTATAACATGCGAATGTTTCTTGTTCGACCTGTTTTTTTTTTTCACGGCGGGAAAGAAAAGTTTTAAAATCACTGGCTTATTTAACTTTTGGTGTAGCTAATAATAGCTCTAACATCCGCTTATATTTTTACGTTTAATTATGAACAAAATAACATGCATACGGACCAGTTTTATTTACTATTCATATATTAATGACTTGCGATTTGTATTTGTTAAAAATGCACACATCGAGCACAGCGTATCTACAAATTGTGTTTACTTTTACTTTTCTTTCCCAGTCCCCCGGTACGAAATTACAAATAGAACTCGCTTTGTAATTGTATAAAGCGAGGGCGCTGCATAATGCTTGTCCCAACTGCGCCCGGAGCGAGACCCACATACATTTATTTATTCTTTAAGTTCTGCTTCAACCACTTTTCCGCTTCCACTCGTTAAATACATTATAGATATTACGTTCATTAATTTAGCTTAGCGAACATGTTTCACGTTTAATTCAAAAGAGAGAGGTCCACAATTGCAGCCTTTTCACCGACGAATAATGGCGTTGATACCAATTTATCGCGGGACACATATATTTTTTAGTCAGCCGCTCGGACAGATGGATGGAGTGGCCGGCCGCATTCAGCTCGAATGTAATTATTGCGGTCCGATTTCGATAATGCGCCGCGAGGCCGAACGCGAACGAAATGCGGTCGGGCACTCGTTATACTTGCATTTTAATAATTGAACTCGCAAAACAGATAAAGCATTTTCATGTTATTTTAACATGCACTATTGCGAATAAAGCATCGCCGTTTATTAATTTCGAATCGAACATGTAATTTGTCAAACATTTCAATTGTAAATGATGAACGAGTGTTTCAAATGCATGTTGCGCTCGCTAATTGGAGTTCGTATAGCGATTACGTAATAATAATCGACCGACACCGAGCAATAAAGGGCTTATGCGGTACGTTCATAATACAAAGATTTACCCCAATTACGTGCGTGTAGGCCGTGAGAGTGGGCGGTTTAATCGCACTTTAAAAACGTTGTACGGCTGGTAACGAGCTTGTGTCCCGCTAGCGTACGAACTGTTTCTTGATGGGCCCATGTATATGGTCCAAATTGACCAACTCGACTCGTTTCTCGGTATGGACGCATATTAATGCCAGTGAAATGTGGACGCGTCGAAAAATTCACGGGTAATTGTCGAGATAAATATGTGCGTTTCGATATTCTTGCTTCGTTAGTTTGATAGCAATTGGTTTTGTTTATATTGTAGGTACATACACATATTAAGAAATTGTATATTTTTAACTTGTAACATGTAAGAAATTTTGCAAATTAGTTTAGGGTTGTGATAATACTAATTGATATTATGAATTATTATAAATAACGAACAATAAAGATAAAAAAGATACATTGAATGTCTGGAACTGAAAGAGGTTTTGGTGTGATTATTATATATGTAAAAAATAAATTGGAATACTATTTATAATAAGGAGAAATACTTTTTATATACACAAGTTAAAAAAAATCGCTTCACTCGTGTCCCAAAAAAATAATAAATATAAATGTATAAAATAACACTTGGTAAAAAAAAGGGTTATCCTTCGTGGCAGGTATCAAATTATATCGTGTAACTACGCACTCTAAAAACGTTTTAAATATATTTTCTTGGATTTGATACTGAAACTAATGTGAATACAATGAATATATCATATCGTTAGCTGTATCTAATAATAATATTTAACGATGAACGACGAAGTCTAGATAGGTGTAACGATATTTATTATATCTAATTGATGTTAACCCAGTAGAAAACCTCGTTACGATTAAGTACCTCGGGGTCAGGTCCCTCATTTGATAATGAGGTTTGTGCGAGTCAATAAAGTTTAGGGGACACGCGAGGAGCGAGGCATATTTTCCCGTCCGTAAAGTGTATAGAGCTGACAAGAGCCGTTTATGACAACAAAGAGGATCCTATCGCGGGCCCTCCCCGTATCGTTATTGTTTTAAAATGCCTCTCATTCTAATGCCCGTGTGTGCTGTTACCATCGTAAAAGGGACGGTTTTATGGCGGCCTCGGTCCCCGCAGGACGGGACGGAGCCGCAGCGCCGGGTGGTCGTGTGAGACCACCTCGCCTCCATTTGTTTATGAAAATTCATAAACTAAACAATGTATTGCGCTTTTACTTCGTGGAAATTGCATTGCGTTGCAGCTGGTGATCGCATAACACAGAACTACGACACTGGGACAGAAATAATAATTAATTAATTAAGCTATGATGAGCTTTAAGGAAAAATCTACGATTTTGTTTAGCTGCTATAATTATGCATTGCTTTTTTCTATAGTTTTTGAGATGCCCTCATAAGGTTTGAATCTTTAAGTTTTGATACAATAAAGCTTTCATGTTGCACCTCATATTTACGTTTGAGCCTTAAGCGGAACACGTTATAATTTTGATAGTTTTCATTCAAAATACTCTCCAACCATTCGTTTACTTTCTTCTTCCGTATCGTTGCATTATTAATTCGAGCTGCAAGAACTACAGACAACAAAACTTGTAACGTGATATAAATTATAGTGGTTTCCATCATTAACATTTGTATGTCAAACAATCGTACCGACCCTGAAATATATATACTTCAATAACAATAATATCCGAATGGCGTATTACATCAGCGCATAATTAAGATTGATAAACGTTTATTAACCTTTAGCGGATTACGATTTGAATGCACAACACGTACGACCCATGTTATTAGACGCAACACTATCAATTACATTTGTTCGCTAATGTAATTATTTCATATACAGCCGGTTATTGTAATAATTGCGACATTGACCCCACGACCCACGGCTGACGTAGCGGAGTGTCACAAGCTTCGATCACGGCTCCATTTGTTATGTTGCATCGGTTCATTTGCTATTCAATCGGTAATATATGCAATTATATATATTTTTTCGTATCTTTCGAAGGTGATAAAGAAGCTTAACGTTTATTTTTGCCATTATGTGTCCATTTGAAATGCATTGACTCACTCGCAAAATGATTATGTACTAAAGTGGATACAAAGATGTATGTTGATTGCGTTATAAGGAAAATCTATTGTTTAGCAATTGCTGTCTAGTGCATTTGAGACCATAATTGGTTATGAATAAAAAAAAAAACATCATTGATTGACGGTCGTTTTCAATATCCTATCCTACCTATTAATTTGTTAATTATCGTTAGGCATATGCAGTTAGATTTATTTCCATGTTACCGACGGATAGTCTTTCGTGTCTATTTGCCTACTATCTACCGTTAGGAGGACGGGCAGGCTACCGGAGATAGCACGTCCATACGAATCTCTTTTACCTTTGTTTGTGAAATGAAAGTTTTATATTTCTTCCCATTACGCGTCGCTCTCTTTAGTAACTGCCATTGCTTCTCTGTCAATATTGGCCAGTAATGAGTATAGTTACTTGCACTTAGAGAAATAAAATCATAATTTTCAATAAAAAAGGAATCAGTTGTAAGTTCTCACGATATGATAGACATATAGAATTACTAGCCGCTCGTTTTCGGTTTTGCTCAGGTTGACTTCGGATATAAAATAAATTAAATTTAGCCTATGTCACTCGGGAGTATAAGAAACTTGCTACCGCTGAAAAAGTTTTGAAATAGGTTCATTAAGTTAGTTTTGAATTATTTCACACAAAAATACCAATCTTTATAATATAAGTTTTAATTGATTAGTGAAATAGATAAGATTTCAATTGATTAGTGGTTATAAACAACGGTTAAAAAGTCTGAATATTTTCGTACAAAAACAAGCCATTTGACTACAAATAAACTCCTACGTTCATTTTAATTTTATATAAAGCAAATAAATCACAACATTCAATACAACGCTTTCTATTTTATCCAAATAGAACTGTCAAAACGTTTCGTTTCATCGAAAATCTGCTAAATTAAGATAAACCGTTTCCTAAAAAGCAAAATGTTGCTCAGAAATTATTAGAGATGCATAATAAAATTAGTTTTGTATTTAACACACTTTCGCATAATCAGTGTAACAAATCGTTCCAAGTTGGTATTGATTGGTGCGATTGAAGATGCTATCCATCCTTGTTTATCCTGGATCCCTGATGACGCTTACTCTTGATTGTGTAACGCTAGTTAAGGATAGATTGATTTGCTATAGTTACTTAAGATAGCTTCTAGATCTTTATTTCCGATATGATATTTAAAATGAGGCGTTAGAACATAAAAAAAACACTCAACATTAAATTAATGTCGTTTAAATAGACACAGATTCAAATGTTATAATTAATTTTGTTTTATAAGTACAATACCTTGAATACTGTCGTTAATTACATAAAAACAATTTGAAAATACGGCTCTCAAGAACAGTAGATATTATACAATGTAACACAGAGTAATGTCCCACCTGCTTGTTGCTTGTGTCTGTTTTTGCATAAAGACCGGATGTATGTGGGTGGCATTTTGGTCATCACTTGATAATTGCTTCGCGCGGAATCATTTAAATTATAACCGTTTAACTCAGAAATGAGCTTGTGAATAACATAAGTCTGCAGACGTCTGTTTATTTAATTGAAAGCTCTTAGCTACGCTCTGTAGTATAGAGGCACTGCGGAGATAACTAATGCGATTCATACATACATCTAATATCAGAGTCTTGAATAAACTCCTCGAAATACTGCCACGACAAAGACTTAGTGCGAATAGGCGGATGATAATAATACATAGAAATATACGACCTATGGACGTGTAGTGCCATTAGCGTGTATTAGAGTCGCGCAGCACGGATGATGTCATCAGATCGCGATGAGGCGCGCCCCGCGCTAGATTCGTGCTGGCCGCGGCGGCGAGCGGCATACCTAGCCTCACTTCATGCCTAACAAACGTGCATTCTTCGTACGCGCACTGCCTACATGGCTGGATGCAACGACGCAACTATACCGACGATGGTCTCTTGTTATTTATTGCCCGCGACGTGACGTGTCGAGGTGTAGGGTCCTGCGATTGGACGGCTGCTGGAGAATGGAGCTCTTTGAGTACCGGCTATCATACGCTAATAACTGGCTGGCGATGTAAATATAGAAAAACTTAAGGTTCTTGAAAATTATTTATTTGATTTAATCGAGTTGAATCGTCTGTAAAGGCTATATAGTTTTCGGTAGGAAGTGCATTGTCAGCTTTACCTTAATATATATGGACAATGTATATGAAATTCAAAAAGAAACGCGCCAAATATTTGTCGTACCTGAAAATGTGATGTCTTCATTTATTACACATGTGATTTTTGCGGTGGAGACACGTTTTTTGATTTCTTTTATTGTAAAAAAACCAAGGATATGGAAATATTCAAGCGCGTTATATTTCGGTATTTTGAATGAGCGAGCATAACACCGAAATATCTTTTTATTTAAATCATACGACCTCGATGGTGATTTCGTGGCTATTAAGAAAGGATGACTGGAGCACCTCGGATAAAGATATTAGGGGCTAATTACAACATAAAAAGTCCAAATTTGGCTAATCTGACAATTTGAGCGTAACCCTAGAGAATTATCAATATTTTTTAATTTCCTGTTGCTCCTGTGAGCGCATCCACCAATATTAACTGCTCATACTATCTGCAGGTACTTAGCAATAGGTGAGGCACCTTCCCTTATAATAATCTGACGCGCTCGAGTAAATCCCAAAATCCCTTCTTGGGCTCCCCTGCTATAAGTATTTCAGGTAGCGATAGCTAATGGTTGAAATACAAACTAATAACGAACTTACTTGTTACATATATTATATGTAACGTTCGAAGTAATATGTCCTAGTGACATTTTATTTTAAAAGTTGATGAAATTTATTATTGAAATCTTTAAAAAATTTAATACCCGATATAAGGAGTTGTTTATAAACTACGAAATTAAAATATTATTTAGTGTTATCGCTGTGAATGTGTTGATTATAAGATACTTCTTCCTCTTGGCAAATTTCCAAGGGGGAATCCCAGCGTATACTGTACTATACCGTCAGCGTTCGAATGATACCTGAAAGTGATTTCATAATACACATTATAATAGCGTGCTATTGAATAGCAATGTGCATTACATAGATTAGTGTATTGCAATATATTATGCTAAGAAGCATTACTTGAAGTTGATTCCAACAATTACTTGACGATGCAGTGTGTACAGTATGTGGGTGAATGTCAATGCTAATTTGTTGTGTGTTACTTATATGCACCGCGTATTTGTTGTGAACTTGTTCAAACGCAGCCACCGAGTCCTTCTTGTACGAAAGTGAGAGTTCTAAGTTTGTCGGGTGCACGCTCTGCGTCGCATCGATCTTCCAACCAATTTGCGCTGCATACCCAGTTACTACACTACGTGCTACAAAATAGTGCAATCGTACGTAATTTAATAGCATTACGTATACGTACTATAATGCTTCGATAACAGATACGCCCACGTTTATCTACCTAAGAGTTTAGGTAATCATCCGTTGTGTTTCGTCACATGAGGAATAGGTCAGGGACGTAATTTTATCGCATCAGCTGTTTGTCCCTCGCACTACGATACGACCGACTTTGATAAGCCCGCTATTGTGCTCGGTGCATTTTTATATAAGCGCTATGCAGTGTAAGTCTGGAGGCATTCACCGAGCGGGGGATGCCTTCAGATAATAAATAAAGAGTGCAACGATTGCGACCGCCGCCCGGGCTTGGGGATAAGGGGGTCTCAGGGAGGGGCCGACCATTTTAATGTCCCGACGCCAGACTTTATATTAAACATTCGACCTTGACAGTGGCCTACATTGACACCGGGACACGCACACACGCCCATTTCTCTTGTCACCAAAAGAAATGTTCATTCAGAGTTCGTCACTTGTCTGCGCTATAAATAATGTTGTCACGTGTTCGGTAACGGTCTCGCTAGGCATCTCGATAATTTTAATTTTTTTTATCTCTATTATCCGCTACATCAAGTGAGGTCATTATCCTACATATTTTATTGTTTATTATTATTCTGCTCGAGCCGATAAAACATTATGAAACGTAAATTCGTGTATTATATACGTTAAAAATAGGTCATTAATATTCACATATATAGGTCATATAAATTCACATCGTAGGTACGACGTCGTCTACTAGTGGGGTAGTAATATTCAGGATAAAATTGACCAAATAGGTCTTTATAGGCTATCTGTACGCCAAGTTTCATAAAAATGAATTCAGCCATGTAGGTTATAGTTAATTTAACAACTTAACTTACGGGCTTATAAACTTTCGCTCTGCTATTAAATATGAACGAAAAATAATTAAAAAATACCTGCGCTCATAACCGCACTAAATTATTTATTTACATAAATTTGTTATTCCTATGAAAATGAACAAAAACCAAACATAATTCAGTGCTTTAATCAAGGATAATTAATTAAAGTTTTCGCCGAAGCGTGAAATTTATGAGACCGTTTCTATGATAGAGCGCCTATATACTCCATAAATGGGGGACTGCTACAATAACAAATATTTATAAATGTAATTTACAGTCACCAATTTACAGTTACGTTATACGTGCCTGTCAAGCTTTTTGTGAGTCAACTCTCACAAGATACCATTACAAAATCATTAGAAAAGAGTCAGAATTTTACTTGAATCTGCATGTATTTTTGTGTTTATATTATTTTTAATATTATCAAACATCAAATAGTCCTCTTCTAGATATCAATGCTTTTATAATATAAGAAAATATAGAAAAAAACATTCCATTTCTATTCATTATATCCAAATGGGAACTTAATTTCTGTCCTGGAAATAGAAAAGATTCTTACAATGGACAATTCGAATAATTAATAAAACATTTTTATTCCACGAACGGATCGCACGCTATATATTTTTCAATTCGGTTCATTAAAGAAGCGCTTTATTAAGGTGATAATAATGTAAATACACGAGTGTGAGTAATTGTGTGTGAATATTGAAATATGTATGTAATGTGGGTCAGTTACGAGAACGGAGGCAGGGTCGCGATGCCATTGACGCGTCTTGCGTGCTCTTACGTAACTTTATTGTTTCTTGCTGACGAATACATTACGGCTACCGTGTCACTGAATTTATCTTATTCGAATGTACCGATGTTAACTGAAAAAGGTTGTTTATTTTAGAGCGCTTTTCGCATAAATCAATGTCAATCTAGTTTGGCTGGCTATAACGGGCAACCTATAGGATGTAGTATGGCTCCGATATAACCATTAATTCAGCCTGGTTTCAGTACTGTGCCATGATTTATATTACTTCGAAACACTAAACTAATTAAAATACCAAGAGACTATAAATTCTTTATTTTTATTCAAAGTGACTAGGGACTTACAGGAAAAGTAATACATATAAAGGTATAAAACAAATGATTACATGTATCGTATAAATGAGTTCGCGCTAGAGGTTCCAAGCAGGCGGTTTGCAGGTGCTCGACGTCTCTACGAAACTGGTCGGGTATCCGGTCCGCGCCGCGGCGAGCGGCCGACAGATGGCGTCAGAGGCCCGCTTAACATTTCAAATGTAGCCTTCGGCCCGCTCACGGTCCACATTTAGTTTTAAAACTTTCCGTCGCGGTTTATTCCTCAAGATGAATTATTATGAAATATGCACACACGACGATTCTAGCTCTCTTAGGTGAGCCCCGTATCGGATTAGACTACTTATGGATAACGGAAAGCCCCAAAATGCTTCGAGAGAGCATTCCAATGACAAATCGTGTAATTACGACGTGCTGTTATGTAACTAATGGTAGCATAATTGGAGCACAAGAATCCGATCGTAAACAAGCTCGCTAACCTACTAAAACATATTTCTTTTATTTTGCACAGCGATCCCATTGCCTCGCTCCTTGGTCGCTTAAACTGGTTTCTGTATCAAATATTTACGATAAATCCTCGCCCGGCGGCGGCAATTCCTTAACATATTTTATTGTTTGTGCCTTATCGGAATTTTTACAAAGTTTATTAATGAGATTAAACTCATTTGCATTAGGAAGATTAGATGACAAGTGATTTGTGCATTCGCAAAATTAGCTTTTACACATAAGTAATATTCCCGGACGATTAATTATATTACATGTAAATTTAGTAAGAAAAGTGTATATATTTTCACATCTACAAACATTAACATAATATCTAATTACGATACACCAACAAATAACACCCCAGAAAAATTATTTTGCCCCGGCGCAGACCATTGGGCGTCTTTTGTTTAAATATATACGACTTACAAGGCGCCGCTGTGGCGCCGCGTTCTATCAAACTCTACGCTTAGATTTTTTATCTGCCCTCCCTAGTCTCAACTGCTGTTTCTTTTTATTTAGTTCTTCTTGAATTATTAATGTATACTTTTCATATGCACATACGGTCAACGATTACACTGAAGTGCATATTGGGTCTATAATCGCACACAATACACATATTATAGGCCATTTCAGTGTTTATATGTTAAATTATTACACACAAGTGACCCGCATTCCCAGTAGGCTTATTATTGTTTGCGCCACAACTGTAATGAGATGCATAGCATAATACTGATACATATAACAATACGCGGGCAATCCGATCAATACTGTCCAATTAAGTGCCAGCTAGCTTTCACACTTGCCCAAGCAATTTGAATGGCTTAATCAGTTAATCAGCTTTACGTATGTTTAGATCATTATCAGTTATCAGAGTCAACTTTAATTGAACAATGTAGAGTCAATGTTATCTTTATTACGTAGGTATATAAATAGACTTGTTCTAAAATTATCCGCTATCATTCATATTTATATCAGGCGTAATGGGATTCACTATTGCTCTTCAATTTATTATGTAAATTGGATGTTATGTTTCTAAAATTTTCGTCACGTGCGTTATGTTTTAATGCGAATATGTAGTAACTGTATGATTTATACTAGTTGTTCCCACGTATTAACGTTCTCTCTTAACATTTCGCAAATATTAAGTCTTAGTAATCAGTTTAATAAATAAAATCATGTAGTTTCACTTGCACCGCACAGAGGCGGGTTTATGCAGATTGTAATGAAGGCGCAATATATGATTAAAGCCATAGCAGAACTAAGCTGATTTGCAATGTTTGTTACAAAAGACGAGTGTGCGCGAACAAAATAACTAACTGGTCGAGTTAGAGCGGCGGTTGGGTGCGTGCAGCGCTGGCGTAGCCCCCCGCTCTCATAGCTATACATAATATGGGTCGGGCTCCAAGCAACGTGCCGTCGCAATATCAGCGCGGTGAAATCGCTCGCTCGCTCGCCCGCCCGCTCCTCTGCACCGCGCGCCTCGTCTGCGCCAGTCGACAGTCGTTGTGCGCCAACTGAAACGCGCGCACCGCTACTGCAATCGAACGTATTCCACTATATTCTCACAACTCTCTCGCCTCAGCCACCTAACTGCTTTCGGCTCTCTCCACGGCTCGAGTTACAGCCACTTCGATTTTTTAATTCACACCGCTGGGAAATCGCCGACGGACTTCAGTGAACGGTCTATGTGTGTGTGAGTGCATGTGCGCGACGTTTTAAACTGTGCTTGAATATCGTTCCGAGAAGGATTCAAGACGGCCGTCATCATAAGGCTGCCTGCAAATACAGTAAGTATCGCGGCCGCATGACTCTTCAATGTAAAATGGGACGATTCTTATCTACGGTCGGAGTGCGACTGTGTGAGTGTGTCGGTACACGGGCGCTCTGTGTCTGTGTTGTATGACATCCGACCGCTCTTTGCCAGTGTGCGTGGGCTCAATACTCGTAGATTCTATTTTGCGGCGGTGTGACTAGATGTTTGTTTTTATTATCATATGACCGTTGACTGTTGGAAAGTTAAGACTTCGCGAATACGTTTTGGATTTATGATAAACATTATTCATTAATATTTTGAATAATATAAATTATTTTTTAATTAACTGTTAATTACTTTCTCTTAACTTAATAAAATGTGTTATGTCTTGAGTTTAAGAGTTAATAATAAAGTTACTTTAATAAACACAAGTTTCCCACTATGCTCTGTTTCGGGATATTCGTTTGCCGTCGGTAAAATTGTAGGCGTATTCCGTCCATAGGGACATTCAGTAAAACCATCCAGTGCTTATGCACTGTAGTTACTGTAGGTTTTACTGAATGTAGGGTTTATATATTTGTTATTCTTTATATAAAACTAAATATGTACTTTGTGTAGTTAGTTATACATTGACAGTGCCAAAATAAACGCCTATATCAGCTAATACTCAGGTATACAGGTACAGATTATAAATAGGATAAAAATATAATGAATACAAAAAATTATAGAGAAAAGGCTATAAAAAAATAAATGTATTTATTTCTTAATGGGTAAAAATAAACTTTATGTAATCTAGCCTTTGCAATCAAAAGAAAAAACTAATTATTTTTATCACAATTTTATTCAAAGAACATACAATGTTAAAGGTTTTTCTTTTATAAGAATTGATTACAGCCACTATAAACACATAGGTACATAAAAGTTTTTCAAACCTATTAAAGTGACATAAAGGCACTGCTTTTGTCTTGATAATTTAATCGGTAGAATCTTATGTTTTATGATATATTCGGGTTAATGTTACATCTAATATAAGTTTGAGCTTTCAGTTGAATATAAACAATACTATCTATAAATGAAGCTTCCTTAAAGATATTCTGTGTTTTTTGAAAACCATTTTTGTAAAACCCACTTACCGTTCGTAAAAAAATGTTTGCTTAATTTATCAATTATGTTAATGAACTATTTTTAAACTTTTCAACTCTTCTACTTAAGATAGCAGCTTGCTTAGGAACCAGACTGTTATCACTTCTTTGCATGAGCACTGTGACACATTTTGAAATCGTCTAAGGTAATATAAGAGACAAGAAGTAATTTGTTAATATGAAATATCACCTACGCCGTGGAATCGCTTTAGAAATTGTTTTCTTGTTATTATTGCCGTAGCTTTGTTATCGGCGTGTGCGTGCTTATTGTGTTTATGAGAAACTGATTATTTAATGCGATCTCACGCTCGATAAGCTCCGACACAAAATATCCTAAGCGACTTGAATTTTAGCACGTGTCGACTTTATGTAGTCGTAATAGAATACATGGGTGTGGAGAAAACTGGCGTATCGCACATTCCTCGGTCGGGCGGCCGTTTAAAACAAATTATACGATGTGTTACGTATAGCTATTTAGGTGGGCAGTCATTATTTATGTTCTCTAACAGTCGCCACTGTAGTGTGGGTTAAAATCGGAGCAGTCAGCTGATCATGCGTGTGTGTGTGCGTTCTTCGGGAAACACCTTTTGATGACGTGTGCGAGCTCCGTTTAATTGGACAGTCGCATTGTTCCCTTGTATGCTTTTTTATTTTGGTCCATATGTTTTATTTTGTTCTCATCCGTTCGCTAGTGTCGAACTTGATGTGTCGCTAACTGGATTTTTTGTTGAGACGGATCCATTGATGTCTCTATCTATGTTCTTTGAGATATCATCGCTGCACTTTTAGATTAATGAAGAGAGCATGTTCACGCTATGATTTCTGAGATATCTAAAAAACTCCTTTGAAAGTGAATACTTGCATTATGTTTATTGTATGTAAACATGTAATTCTTATGATAAAAATTTCCATTCATCATTATAATAATTCAACATCATGATGATATCTATGAATACAATGTTTATGCTGCGCTATTTTATAGTTACTAGCATTAGACTAAAAAATTCTTATGTTTTTTCTTCATAAGCGGACTTAATTAAAATGACATTTCATCTCAGCTCGCTTTTCGTCAAAATATTACACAACTATACATAACACGGAGTTTCGAGTGAAACGATGTTTGCTATTAAAAATAAATATACAATCTGTTTGTTATCCGAGCTGCGGCAACGTGTCATTTGTAGAGGTTTTCTACTCGGTAATTACGGAGGGTCTTTTTGCCTGCCGCTCATCATTGTCGAATGACTGCTTGTTTTTATTTTTCACTACAAATGATGGCATGCGCTCGACGAATTATATTTGGCTTATATTTTACCTCGTTTTTGATTCAATGAATTCGCACGGAACTCATTAAGAACAAGTACATGGGTTTATGGCTTAAACATATATGTTTTATCAATTGGTTTATTTATCGATTTAATCGTTTGCTATATCTACTGAATGTTTTTTTTTTTTTGCTTAAAGTTTATAACTACAAAGGAATTCGTTCGTTAAATTAGCAAACCGTATGTTGCCTATACTTCGTATGTCATGAAACTATCGCGTCTGACGACAGCTTGTACTCGACTGTTGTGCAAAGGAAAAGAAAGCGTCCAATATCGGCATCTGTTCTTACCGTGATTTTCATTCTATGTAGTTTGATGGTTTTTGCGAACAAAAGTTGTGATCGTTAATGCGTCACTTGACGTCGTCTGAACTGGAAGTTGCCGGCGAAAGTTGCGCCTCGTCCCTCACCCCTCACCACAAATAAATAAACCGAGACGGGCATCCGACAATAATAATAATTCGCTCGGGCCCGATCAGCTGTTCTCCGGCACCGACCCGGCTAACAGGTGGCCTATAAAGACATTCAATAAACTGAACCACACTTGTCTTTACGGAACACTGTATTTTACGCAAACACACACAGATGCAAGCGCGAACGCCAATCTGTAATCTTGTTCACGGTTTGGGTAACGTCGAATGAAATTACTTGAACTCGGAATCGATGTATGAACATACGCCAGTAGATGATCGATGCTTTTTAGAACAATACAACGCATGTATTTACTTATCTTATTCCTTCGATACGATAGCTGCACCCACACAAACATTATCTCAACAAAAGTTGTCTAAAAAATGTCGTAACATTTAGATAACCAAGATTACACGGTTGGCTGTTTTGCATAATGCTAAGTTCGAGGAATGTCAGACTAAAAATCACTTTGTAAATCCTATGCAAAACAACTCAAACAAGTCAGACAGACAGTGAATTGATTGTGGTGTTCACTTGGTGCGCTCACAGAGAAATGTAAATAGGGCGAGCGGAGCACGTTCGAACTAATCGTCATTGCGTTTATGCGGCAATCTCGGCTGAAGGCAATCGTAATAATAATAAAGCCAGTATTTCGCTCTGAATACACGGCGGTCGTCGATGACGAGCTGGTTATGTAATGTAAATGTTTACGTATGTACCTACACACGTGGCTCGCTACCACGTGCTCCGAGAGAACACTAGCCTTGTGAATTATTTATTTACGAGGCAACATTTTCACACGCCGGTCGATGAACTCGACGAATGATCTTGGAACGCTTTTACGCCGATTAATCTCATGTCCTCGGGTGACATTGCTCACCCTTTATTGTCGCGTCTTCATAACTTCATACGGAATGCTATATCGCCATTATGTTGTAAGCGAGTGTCGTCTATTCCCATTTCTCATATTACAAGTCACGTACATATTTTTTTTGTGTCGAGTTCCACTTAATTGTATGGAAAGAGAACACGCTAAGTGCATTACACAGAGCATGTTAAGGAAAAACCGATTGCTAAGGCTATGGTTAATGCGATAATCGAATTCATACAACATAAATGATATCCTAACATCAATGTCCATCGTTATATTGTTTTATTTTACAAACTGATTAATCCGTTACATCATACTCACCCAAAATCGACTATATGAACAGATGGTAATTTATATAATTCATATAAATAACCTTCAAAATTCATTAATAATATTGAACCTTTTATCAATCAGTAGTCGAAAACGTGGTTAAATTATAAACAAATTCATTCATTAATTGCATAATTATCATAAGAATAGCATTCATAGTTCAACGACCGTGGAACAATAAAAATGTTTCAAATAAGTTTTATATTTGCAGTTTTATACAAAATGTCTATTTGTCACATCGAATTGAAATATAAATGTAAAGTGACAAGGTTCAAAATTGAGTTGCCATTACAGTTGATCATGCTTACCTCACCTAATTAGTTTTATGAATTATGAAATGCTATAAATATGTAATATTTACGAGCAACGTAAAACTAAGACAATGCACTATACCGTAACGAATTAGAATCAACTTGCAATTAAATATTCTGCCGCTTTTTGCTTCTACGGTTTATACTCAGTTAGATATACTTATCATGTATTTTTGTGCCTAGATTTGGAATGTGTTATGTGATATGCCGATTGGAATCTAGCTTATAAGATTTGTATTAGGTACTTGCTTCAAGTGAGCGAACTCGACGATTGAATTTTTAACCGTCTTCCATAATGTATGTATTTTTTATAGTGGTTGGGTTAAAACGTTAGTTAGGAATATTGTATATCATTGTACACGTATTCCAAAAGCACGAAAACAGAATAATATTCGTTGTGTATACTCTCAAGAGCGCAATAGTTTCCTATCTCAATGATCAACAGTGATGATTCTAAGTAAGTACATATATATTAGTTGTGGTTCTAAACAATCGGTTTTTTTAATGGGCTATTACATGTTACACCTACCACACTGTGTTGCACATTAAACAGGAAAAATGTTAATCCGCAAGGTAACATTTTAAATTATGCAAACTTTAAGGCATTTAACTCACAATATGAGTGCTCTTTAAATAGAAAAGAAACACGCTACCGCATTACATGAGGCGATGTTTTAGTGAAATTTGTTTAAATCTTGAAATAAGCCCAAACTGAAATATTATGTAATATATGTGCCTATCTAGAAATAGAAACACAAGAGACGAAACTTAAGACCTAGAAACTTAATGTTTTATATAAACACAACTTAACGAACATGGTATTATTATTTTTAAGTAAAATCAAACACCTTATCATATCGTCATATCGGTCCGTCCTCTGCTAATGTTGTTTCTTTTTAATACTAATTAATAGAATTACATCCACAAGGAAAAAAGTAAATGTTTTCCTTCTCCAATTTCGTTGATAGTAGGTAGTACGAAAAGAGCTATGTCGCTACCTTTTAGCAATCGTTTAGGGAAGTCATAACTAAGTCGCTTAAGATGCTGGTTCGGGGCTGACATAAACAGTAGTTTAAAAGCCCTCTAAATAAATTATTAAAAAAAAAAAAAGATGCTGGTTACGAACCTTGCCTTGGCTTTATAAATTTTATAAATAAGAATTTGAACTATATAGTCGGTTATTAAACAATATGTACAAAAAACTTTTATATAATGTGAAATATTCTCCACTACAATAATAATTGTAACCATAAGCATGAAGGCTAAATAGGCGTTGTTTATGTTATAAATCATACTAACATTATAAATAAAGAGGTAAAGTTGGTGAGTTTGCGACGTTGTACATCTCTTATCTCTGATCTCTGTTCTCTGTATTTACTCAATCGCTAATAAAAATTATTTAACCATTATAAAGTCAAGTTATTTGTGAGTGTCATAGGCTGTGTTTTTTTTTTTATACCGGGTCAATCTCGGACGGAGTCGGGACGAGTGGCTAGTTAGTTATCAAAAAATTGTAGTTTTACATTGTGCATAGCTTAAACAACCTATTGTTAACTAAATTGTTTTTCATGTTTTAATTAAGATAAAGTTACGTTGAAAAAAAAACCATTATGATAATAATAACATTGTGTTTTTTGATATTATCACCAGTAAACCGGTAAAAACGGTACTTTACCCAATTACTGCTATTGCTATTGACCAATTTAAAGCTGGATTTACCACAAACATTCATACTTAGTATCATGTATAGTGTCTGTTCTTTACCTTTACATAAATAATAAATCTCAATGTCAGAGGATAAGGAAAAAAATGCACACCACAAAAAGAACAAACTAAAAACGTTCTGTTAATAATTTTATACGGCATCCCATTTGTTATTGGCACGAACAGAATAACAGATCGAAATGAATTCTGTACTACAATGTGAATACGCTGGCTTCAGAGAACTACACAGATACTGTATCTAGATAGAGCCGCCCAGCACGTCCCGACAGCTTCCAACAATAATAATTAATTGACTCGTCCGTTCGTTATCATGCTTTTATATTGACGTTCCCGAGCGAGCAAGCGAGCGAGGCGCATTCGGAATGAAATTTCCATAAAAACTTTTGTGCTCCGGACGTTGCGAGCGCACGTTAAAATCGTCGGCTGGCAATAAAACAGCGGCCGGTGCGGTGAGGCGCGACGAGCCGAGCCGTGAGTGCGAGCAGGACGGCGCTACAGATAATGGACTCTGTACGAAATGAAGAACGCGCCGCTGCGTCGAGCGGGCGAGTTGGGTTGGAGCACGGCAAAAACATCAGCGCGGTTATCGTGCCCCTCCCTCCCCCCCGGCCGGGCCCCGCGCCCCCCGCCGTCGGACTCGTCTGATCGACGCCGGAGCCTCTCGGCTGAACTAACCTCTACAGCGGGGGGTCGTGAGCTCCTTCGCTCGTTGATACTGCCGCGAACGCGCTACATAGCATCGCTAACCATTCTCTCCACTTGTATTATTTCACCGTTTTAACTTTTTGAAGCTCTACATTTACGAGTTTGGCTGACGGTTTTTGTAAGAAACGATAATGAGCTCTATATTTGTGTACGGGTATTGTTAGTACCGTTTTATTGAATCGAAAGGGATCGCCGGTTGATTTACGAGTAACGGACCATTCCTGGTTTTGAAACGGTGAGTAGGTACTTTGATGACACATACCCATGTGTTTGATTGTCTTATCTGTCATGTAAAACTTTGTACCGCAATGGGTTAACATCAATGAATGCTCGAGCTTTTACAGTTGTAGCAATAAGCTGCATAAGTTGTATTATTATGTGTAGATATATAAAACGTCATCTCGTGATTATCATTAGAGCGGATCGAGGCATGTTTTTATTTTGGTCGGCGATAGATGTGATTGTTTGCTGATACTCTTTTGAGTTGTTTTATTGTTTGATCACCGCAACAGGCCGTGCTCTATTGACATGAGTGTGCTATTGTTGCTCGGTGGCGAGGTTGCAGTGTCAAGGTGTTTCGCCTAACTGTTTATTTGTCAACTAATTGTTTATGCAAACTCGACGATGTGATGTTGCATACCGATGGTAATGCGTTGGGAGTGAGAAATACTTCATAATTTATAATGTCACTAGCTACTTTTTGGCAGCTTTTTGTACTACCACATGAAATTTAAGAAACATCGGTTTTCTCTTATCATTTAATACCATATTGGATCAATACAAAATCATTATCAACAAGTGAACTTGATAAGGAATAAGCCTAGTCATTAAGTGCACATTAACTTTTTCCATTCAGAAATAACTTCTCCTCAAGGTTTATTCGTCGTGGCCGATACTACTTTTTACTTACGCTTAATGCGGTGCGAATGTTGATTGATTAATATGTTAATCGAAAAGCGTATTCATCAATTGCATGATACGCTATATTTTATCGTTAATTTCTATTTACAAACTATTTATTATAATTATTCATTAGTTATAGTAGAAAAGTATTGCTGAGAAAAACAACGGGTTTTATTGTTAAACTGAGATAATATCAGAGTCTGGTGTTAATAATTCCATAAGTAAAAACCTGTAAAGAGGATTGATAGAGATTCTATTATCTTATAATTAGTTCATGCAACTGAAAATAGATTAACCTACGACAAATTGTCAAATGATGGCGGTAAAATTTTCATATTCATTAATTAGTATTGTCTGTCTGAAATTTGTTCTTTTAATTTACAATAGATTCACGTAGAGAAAAACACGGCTATCATTTTTATGTTCATAAATATTCTATTCTTTTTTTTGTGTTTAATAAAATACATGTTTTCATTTGTATTTTTTATCCAGAACTCTAATTTATAATAATGTTACATGTATCATAGCATGATACAAACGTAAGTTAAAAATGAAACACTGTTTTCTAATATCTGTATTGTATAAATATGCCTGTATACTTGATTGGAGCGCGTTTTTATATATATTACTCGTACATTACCCACGCGTGCGTCACTAGCACGAATATAATATCATGTGTAAACTGTTTTATCTGCGCGGTACATAGTTTAAAAATGTATAAATTGGTTACAGGATCTGACCGGGCAGAACAGCAATGACTCGGGCGGCAGCGGCGGCGCCGGGCGCGCCACCACGCCGCACTTGAGGCCGACGCCGAGCCCCACCGGCTCGAGCGGCTCGCGATCCATGTCACCAGCCGTCGGTGAGTCGTCCTCATCAGTATCATCTTATTGTCATTGTCACCAGCGGACCAAAGATTTGATTTCTTTCAAATTCAAATTCAAAATGATTTATTGTAAGCAGCATTGTTGCACCATGATTATTCATGAGTACCATTTTAGTTTTGTTTGTAATAATGCGTTGACAGTTCGTTATAAACTAAGAATTATTATAGACCAGGATAGAACTTGCATTATTCTTTTTTTTTCATTTTAAAATCAGGACGAATATTATTTTTACGTGTAGAGCGAAATATTTGCATCGTTACATATGATTGAGCATCACCGAGTTCTGCGTACCGTAGAAAATTAGGATGCAAAACGAAATGACTGAATAATTTATGAACCTTTACCTTGTGTAGTTTTTCGTTGAGTCAAGTGTGTTTTCGATCAACTTATCTGACTGAATATTACTTACATTTGATGAATCGAACAATTACTACATGTGTATTGCCACTATAATAATAAGAAGTGTGCCAAGAATGCAAAATTGCCGCGTAGCAAACCTTTTAAGGAAAATCTCCATCTTTCAATAAATCAAGGATAGGAGTAGAAATTCCCAACGAATCAACCTTTGAGCGTTTATCCAGCAATCATTATTGTGAAATGTAACGAACTGTGTTGGCCTTGTACGCGTACGAGGGCTTTTCACTTGAGCGGTTCTGTGAAATGGTAATTATTATATAGGCGTTTGTGTCAAAGTTACCAGTTAACTGCTAGACGCAAAACGCCTAACTGATAACGCTACGCTACACTTAAAACTGTCTTTAATTTCCTATTGTTTTCTCAAAGAAATGAACGTTTATAGCAAAAGGTAAATATGATACCACAGTATTTATGTATTATGTGTATTGTGAAACCTAAAAAATGAAATGACGTGAACGCTTGAACATCGTTTGGTCTCGATTTGTTTACGTTTGATACCGTAATTTAGGTAACATGAATGTTTACATTCTAAACGGCAGGTTCATAGACTTGATATTTGTAATTTCAGTCGCACGTTGTGCATAACATCCCGATACACCGACTTAGTACCGCAAGGAATAAAATGAACTCTATGCAGTTGCGTTAGGGGCTCTCACGGTCGGTATATAGTTTGCCAACTGTGTAGTTTCGCCAAAGGCGTGTTGATCGGATTCATTGTGCATACTTCGTCAGTGGCAGACGCGGGCTTTCCCGACATTGACCCACATAAAGCGGGCGCCCAGAGTACACCGTATTTTGCCCCTTTTGCGGGCGCGAACCACCCACCACCCACCTTATGTACGAGTGAGGGGTGGTCGCGGTATATAGGGCCTCGTGAAAAACTTGCCCCCACCGCTACGAGCACGCAAAACAGGACCTTTCTACCTCCGTCTGTCTACACGTCACGCTCGCTGCCGGACTACTTCTATCTATTATATAATATACATATAATACGAATTTGAAATGCTATTTACATTCACCGTATTTGCATCCAATCCTGTGTAACATTGACACACTTACGATCTGGCACTGATAAGAGGCAATGGGTTACTGCGCCATGTCATCGTTTGTTGCAAAGGAAGCTTTTAAGAGTTAGAATTAACTTATACCTGATTGATTTTATTATAACTCAATCAGCGAATAAAAATATACCATAAATATGTCTACGGGCATCATGAAAGTATATCACTACATAGTATAAAATAAAGTGACTTTCTCTGTCCCTATGTCCCTATGTATGCTTAAACCTTTAAAGCTACGGAACGGATTTTGATGGGGATTTTTTTAATCGATAGAGTGATTCAAGAGGAAGGTTTATATGTACAATAACATCTATTTGACTACTCCGAATTTTACGCGTGCGAAGCCGCGGGCAAAAGCTAGTTGTTTATAAGTCAGTCCACCATTGTGTCAGAAGTTTCATCATTCTCGAACAAACGACCATTAGAGATATGGCAGGGCTTTGTCAAGATGTATACAAAGTCGACACAATTGTTTCAGCGGATAAAAGTTACTTTCGCTGGTATAATATTGCGCAAAGTTGGACAAACGAAAGTGAGAGGAGCACAGAAGTCCTTATTTTTTCGACAGGGTCTTGAAACTAGACATCAGATAATGCTGAAACTTATGTCTTTTGGAAAGAATCACAAAAAAGAATCACTAAGTTTGCTAACTAACTATAACACACGTTAGAACGTTATAATAAATCCAACGAAATATAGTTCTGTACAACCACGCAGAAAAGAAATCCAAAGGTATTCATTATTAATCTAAGATTCGTTGAAGTCCACAATCTGTACTAATTTTATAAATGCGAAACTTGTGTTCGTGTTTTCGTCTTTCTTTCAAGTCAGAATGGAGCGATTTTGTGATGTGATTTTTGTGTCTGGAATTTTTTTTAAATTGAATTCATTTAATTTCCACGGGAATATCCTTTGACTACGCGAGCAAAGCCGCGGGCGGGGAGCTACTAGGAGATAAAAAGACACGTTAGGTCAGTGACACGCCGCCGCTATGTAGATGTCCGTAACCGACTTTACGGAATTGTTTGACAGCCATGTACTAACCTAGATATTTGATCTCGTTCTATCCCATTCATAAATGCCGAGTTCAAGTTACCTAGTTTCTTATCAATAGGATTATATAAGTTTAAGTCAGTTTAAAGAGTATTACTTTTGCTTGCCTATGCTTGTAATAAGCGTGTTAAGCGTTTATTGTGTGGAGATATATTTTCAGTTTTTGGCCTGGTTTCGTCTTTGAATCTAATATATTAAAATCTTTCAATTATACAGTAATCTGTTGAAGAAACCGTCTCAAGTTTGTTTCTACTCGTGTGAAGTTATCGCACGAAAATATTAAATCATCACGAAAATAAAGTGCACATATATAGAAGTAAGCTAATGACGAGCAAGCGATATAACTAAAAGTAGCAAGAAAATAATTTAAGTATATGCGGTTCTTATAGTCGTAGTATCATCCCTTTTTGCCTAACTGCCCGTACCAATAATTAAAACTCATGTAATCTTAGATAAACAGTTACAAACTCTTGTAAAGTTGTCTTTGAATAATCCTCTTTTATTATTGTTGTTGTTGTGTGTGTTTCATATGTAAGTGATTATGATCTATGTGTTAATACAAGCAGCGAAAGCGTTTTTATTTTCATTATTATTGAACGCTTTACTTTCGATGCTCTTTATTATCTTTGTTGGAGCGATCTGTTTGTCATAACCGTGGCTCGTTACGGAGCCGTCGCAAGGCAAACGCTGTTTTGTTAACGTCGACCAAACGTGGCTTTCTCAAAACATCGGACTTAAACTTTAAAGACTTGGCGAACGTCGACTGTGCCGCGTTCGAATACCGGTTATGTGACCGCAATACACCTTCACCGCGTATCTTGTTTGCCACGATACCGCCCGCATTGGACGCCATACAATACTCTACCGACTACGTACATATGTATAGCCGTCTATCCAAAGCCCGCAGTGTAGGTCTCACTTGGTGGGTTTCTCTAGCTAGCTGTCGTGTATAGCAGTTTAACAAGAGTGTATGACGTCAACCTTTCGGCTCGTCGGGCTTCACGACTCTCGACAAACACCCGGTGAATATATGAAGTCTTTCATTGGAAAATTATACAGAGCGCTTAAGGAAAAACGAATAGAAATTTTATCAGGATGAAAGTGTACAAATTGAATGAATAATTCGTCTCGAATAATATATTTTTCTGCATGATAAAATGTATTTTCTTGTTTCTGTATGTCAAGAAATCGTTCAAAGAAAACCTCTGGGCTCTGCACGAATAAATAAAAGATAAAGACTTGCAAAAATGATTTCAAAAGAAAAGAAAAATTGATTCACGGAGTCTGACCCTTCCGACCCTCGGCACGTCGCGTCGTTGTGCAGAAAATGTTTTTATTTAATCTTGTTCTCTTCGAAAACTGCTGCCTTCATTTTATCATTACGTATTTATTTTCTACGTCAATCAGCATACATAATGGAATATTGTTACTATCGACACGGGCGAAATAAAATAAAGTGTTGTTTGTGGAAGGTATTGTGCTCGTTTCGAATCAGAGTTCCATCGTTAGTAGAACACAATGAAGCCGCAACACCGCAACCCGACGCCTCCGAAGGTGAATTGCGTATTGTTCGATGCCCGTATGCAACGTGACTTTCAAAAACGCCTTTAATTTTCGTTCTATAAGGTTTCTTTTACGCGAATTGTGCTTTGATCATTTGATAACCCATTCAGCGCATTGCCTCTTTGGAAATAAGATCTATTTTCAATTGTATATAAATAGCCGCGTCTTATACGGGCTCTAAAAGCATTTCGCAGTCATTCTGTCGTGCGTATCGGTGCTCGGGTAGAGGAATGCCATCGGCTAAGATAAGACCGACCCTGACTGAGTCAACTCAAGTGGATTTTGGTGCCGAAAATTGTATACTTTTTACATTCTTCAAGTTGCAATAATGTTCTTGGACGGTTATTTATATCGTTGGAGAACGTGATTTTTGGCCTTTTCGCTTTAAATGTATTTGAGAATGAAATCGGATCGGAAATTTAAGCTATTAACCAAAATGATATATATATTTTCGAAGAAAAATGTAAATTCTATTTATTAGCACATAAATATGCGATTCATAATAATTGTTGATTCATAAGAGTATTTCGCGTCGGAAACGGTAAAAGATATTATATTATAGTCTTTAATAAAGTGATTTCATGTGAGCATATCTTATCTAGAATTATGGCCCGTGTAGATAGATAGCTTTTAGCTTAAAGGTCGTATTGTTAGATTGTTTGGGAAAAATACCTTGCGATGTTCTTTTTTCATGCCACAACGTAGGTATTCGAAGGCAATTTAAGATAAATTGCGGTTGTAAAAAAGATTTCGTACAATACATCGGTCTTTGTGATAATGGTGAGCGATTCTTGGAAGTACAGTGCGTTCTTAGTAATTATTCATATTGCATACGGCCAACGTAATAAATTTAGCTTGACATCTAAACTAATATTATAGAAAGTTAGTTTTTATATATGTTTTGACACTTTAACACTGGACCTATTTTAACAATTCGTTCACCATTAGAAAAGTCATCACGGCGTGGCAAAAGTTATATAAAGAATGAAGTATTAATATACTTACATTAATTCGCAAATTAACTTCTAGTTTGAAAATTAGCAAAAATTTGAGAACCAAAATATCGTTAACAGTCATCTCCAGTCACAGTAATTTGCCATTCATAAAGCGGAACCGCGTTCCCTTTCGGGTAACCGGGGGATGGTATAGATATAACTACAGGCACCTGTGCTTGTTTGTCCTCACACAAATGCATATCCGCCACGTGCCCTGCGTCCTTGACGAGGCCGACGACCTCCTTTAATGAATATAAAAAAAAACAAGAATGAAAACATCTTTTTGCCCGGAATGCTCACGGCGCGCCGTTTATTTTGATCGCTTTCCCGTAAATCATCCCACGTCTTCGATTTCATAACTTTTTGCGTTGCGTGGTTTGATTAGGTCATTGTTGGCGTTTATGGTGTTTCGACAGTTTGGCACGATCCATTTATCAAACGCTAGACGCGAATTGAATTTCTCAGTGTACGTTCCGATTCTATTTTTATTTCGGCACATCGTTTCTTAACTAAGTTATTATCTCTCTTGTTGTCGCGTGTGCAGGTTCGATTCTTAGTAATGATTTATTAAACTTGGCTATGTAGGTATACTGGTACTAATTCCACCACTTATATTCCTTTTCTCTAATATACATATAAGTAGCGTTAAAAAATCTTAGAATTTAGTTATACGTTTCCCATACACGTATATTTTAAGTAACGCACATTTATAAACCTCTTCATAAAGTAAAACCCATAAATGATATTATCATTAACTAGAACGGTAAATGTAAATATGTATTGATGTTTTACTAAAAGTTGTTCAATAAAATGTTTGTGACCTGTTGTCAACCGCGGTCACGTGGCCGCCAAGAACTCCCTAATTGTATTCAAATAACGACGGAAAAGTGATAAATCTCGAGTCAAGGTCAGCCGAGGGTTCGACATCCCATTCACCCCGTTCCGCCCTTAGCTAATGGTGTGGACATTCTTTCCCCGGCCGGATTTCTCGCCTGTTAAAAACATTCACTAGCACTGCCTACCCCTCCCACCTCAGTCGAGTTAATGACCCCTAAACGTAAACGGAGAAATCATGTTGGTTTTCGTCTTTCGCATTTCCCCGTTTCCGTTACCGCGGTAGTAGGTATTATATATCTTAGGTCCCATGCTCTTCAGGTAAAATTTATGTAAAAATCGGTTTATATCTTATTATTGTTTCGCATGAGTCGATCAGCCTTGTCATCATGTCAAATTAATAATAAAATTGTATCTATAAGGCCACCAATTGTCCACCCGCTTTTGATGAAATAAATCATGCAAGTTTAAACAGTTTTTTTGTAACTTTAATCCGACAATACTCTTGCGAAAACGTTAAAGTGTAAAACAAAACAAGTCTGTCGAAACAGGCCGTGTTTATTAAACTGGCTCGTCGTCGTAGTGATCAATTTAAATGGAGCGTCGCCGCCGGCCTGCCAGCGCGCCGCCGTGACGCCGTCGTTTGTTTCAACTAGGACGCTCTTGTTAACGCCATTGTCGCACGTCCACCATTATATTGACAGACAAATAGAGACAGCACCAGAAAATGGGCCGTTTCGACCTCAGAAAATTTGGTCGGCTTTCGCATCGCAGGATACAAACGCGTGCGTAGGCGAAAATGTCATAAGGTTAGCTTGAGCTTTACTTGATATTGCGAATTATTTCTAACGGTTTAATTCTCGTTTGTAGCACTGTTCGTTCGTTGTTTCTACTACTGCACTTCAGTGGTGCTT
This sequence comes from Zerene cesonia, assembly GCF_012273895.1. Classification (NCBI taxonomy): domain Eukaryota; kingdom Metazoa; phylum Arthropoda; class Insecta; order Lepidoptera; family Pieridae; genus Zerene; species Zerene cesonia. The sequence continues at coordinate 5,325,260 of NC_052110.1, forward strand.
AGAATAGCTGTGCTATGAATATTTTGAAGATGTCAGTCTGTAGAAATAGATTTCGTTATTAGCGGATTCAGAATTAGAGAGAATTCAGATTATAAAAAATCCTGACATATGTTCATGCCATTCATTGGACGTTGCTTATAAAAATAAGATGACTCTACCATTATGGTAATGGTAGAGTCATCTTATCATCTTATCTCAAACTCATAGGCATTAAATCTCAGTGATGTGATAGTCCCAGCGTAGCCACTAACTTGTGGTGGACTCTGGTAGCCACGCGACGGTTTGGGTTGGTAGTGTGGCGTTTATGTATACAGTGCGGCGTGTGGCGTGTAGCTAGCGTGCGGTGCGCGGTGTGCCGCCTTGTGATCTCACCAAGCCAACAGTTACCTATACCATTATTTCACACCAAGCGTTTGTTAGGGATTGCCTTTCAAATTCCGTAGTGGGACGTTAGGTAGATATATATAATATTCCGTTAGGATCAGTTTTTGGTGGCAAGTAAATGATATTTATAATAATCGCTACCGCAATATGCCTTCACTATTACTATTCTGTACTCATGCCATTATCGAAATTTATCTGTTTTTCTTGTTGTCACACAATGTAAAAATGTAAATTGGCTGGAAAAACTCCTATATAAATGATAATTTGTAAAGTAGGTAATTGTATTTACGTTAAAGCTAACTATGATGGATAACCCGATTACCTAGATATATATGCAGAAAATCGAAATTAATTTATTTTGCTTGTTTAGGTTAGTTTCACTTCTTATACAGGGTTAAATACGTTTATACCCATTGAGTGGGAGACATCATAATCTATATAAATTGATCAGTTTCATAAACATAATCATATTAGATTGAATTACTTTAACGATAAGACATGAATTTAGTATGGAGTACGTTTAAACCAACCGCAAACACGAATAAATGTCCAACGATAGAGTCATACCGCAGAATAATGAGTCGCTTGACTTAGTTCAGTGGGAGTTCTATGTCATAGCTAAGGTTCGTATATTAAATTAGGAATTACTAGGTCATGATTGTTTATGGACTCGAGTTTTGTGATATTGTGAGATAAATTATTAAATAATATAAACTTGATGCTTCTATAAAGTAGCTATTACTGGCTTATAGTGTTCTTTTTTACACGCTTTTTATTAGCTTCACCTGTATGTTTGTTTGTTTGTATGTTTGTTTGTTTGTATGTTTGTTTGTTTGTAACTGACTTCTTTGGGCGCGATTTTGACCCACTTTAAACGGCCAGATTTCGTTCAAACTTTGTAGATTTATTGAGGACCGATGACAATACACTAATTTGATAAAATTATTCCAGTTTTCAATTTGCAAAATATGATTTTTGTTAAAGCGTGTTTTATAGTTTTTTTAAACTATTATATTTTATTATGTTCAATATTAAACTGGTGCTTGTTTGTAACCTATCATAAATATTCTTGACTCTTATTCTTATTCTGAGAAATATCTCAATAAATCAGATGTATCTCATTAACTTAAATCTTATTAAATATAAACCTTGTCCTACCACTTTAGTTCATTACGACGTCGATCGCATAACATTGTACAATGCACTAAATTATGAACTGATTAAGCTCCAGCTGAATCGATTATAGTCACTAATGAGAAGAGGCTCGTGTGGAATGCGTCAATCCACGTCGCCTACATCGTCAGCGACGCGCCCTGCGTGTCGTCGCGTGTTACCGCATTCTATGTCGCACATGACGTTTATGCGTTTTCCAATAATTATTGTTAATAAGGTTGGACGTTGTATGCGAGCTTGCCATTGTTGCAGGATGTACATGTACACTATGTGCATATGATATTAGTTCTTAACATCTATTTGGCAATAACATATAGGAACACAAGTAAAATTTCATATAACCTCCTAGGGACGTAACGAGCAAAATGAACATTACATCAAGCTCTGGAAACATACGTTCGTGTGATAGATTTATACCGACCGCGATTGTCACACATTGTTTTGAATGCAGACTCGCATTGGATTAAGTGAGTCAGTCAAAATTGAGGAAATTGCAACCGTTTCACCTGTTGCGGTCGGGCCCCGCCCACGGGCGAAATTGAGTTCCGTTCTCGGCTTGTCTCATAACAATATAGCGATACTTTGTTTTTGCTTTATTTATTAAAACCTAATTTTCAACCGTTGATACGCTTGTGCGAGAATTTTTTAAATTTAGAATTGATCAAAAGATTACCTATGCACAGATCTTCTACTATTATTATCATAATGTGGGTCTTAAGTTATCCCACACAAGTGCATCAAGCCTGCATAACATTATTGAATAATTAGTTTATTCTCAACATTGGTTTTCGTGGATTGGCCTAGTCGCAAGTGGGTGGAAAGTAAAGACCTCGATACTGTTCGCATTGCGGTGACGGCGGCCGCCCTTGACAGAGCTGGTTGGCACAACCGAGCGGCCGCTCACGGGCCTTGCTACAACTGTGGAATTGTGTTATTTGATTCGGATTCATTAATCTTATTCAATGCTCAAATCAAAGGCGTTGGTAGATGTGTACAGCTATAATTACATGTGTAAATTGCTGTCTTTCGTCGTTAGTCGTCGTTTGTCGTACTTAGAATCGTGTCGATTGTGAATTATAAAAAAACGAGTGAAATTTATAAAATGGAGAATGACAGGCAGTGTCTGCGCTAGTAAAAAAAGTACAAGTTTGATATACATAGTACATGTTTACGAGAAATAGTTCATCTGATAAGATTCATACACTCTTTTTAAAATAGCATCGAGGATTGATCGGATTGTTTGGATACATGAACAATGCTCGTTACAATCATAAAATTAGCATAGCAGTAAAATTCGTAAAACAACACAGCAATCCGTTTTGTAGCGATCTAATTTGGATAAGCCTATGCGGGCATTTATTTTCACAATGGAATCTCTATTACATTGTTATTTTCCGTCTGAGGCCCGTCGTGTTTTATTTTTACGGGAAGGCGGATCGGCCGACTGTCCCCGTTGCGGTGTCTCCGCTCATTAATGGTTGTAAACAATAGACCTATTATTATATAGGTGAATACATGTTACACAACTTGTTATCTATGATTCACCGGCGCCCCGCTGTCTGCCCGATGTCTGATCGTTCCGGCACAATTTTAATGCCTTGATAATGCCCCAATGACGAGATAAAACTCAACGCCTCTTATATGTGGCAATGATAAAATTGATCGCGCATAACTGCGAAGGGCTCACACACTAAAACATTGCAATTAGCTAACCCGCCCATCGATGCAATGATTTATGGGCGTTCTCACGTAACACTAACATAACTGCAACCAAATCGACCCACATAAAAGCTGCAATACCACTTTCGACGTCTCAAATCAGTGCCGTTCGTATCTCGGCCTCGGTCAATGTGTTGCGCGTATGCCGTATGCACATATACGGTCGCGATAAAGTGCAGCGAGAATTCGCAGGCGGCGCCGGTGTATGCGGCTCACGTGCGAGATGAAATCGAAAGTGATCCGGTGCGTCTCTCCCTCGATTGATGCACACCCGGCTTAGGCGAGCATCGTTAACTGTATTATTCAAATCGTGCGAGCCCGTGTGCCTCAGATCGATCACACGCCGAAACATTCGCCGCTTGCACTCTCTACAATTTAATTCCAAGCTCTCCCTCGATGTTTTGCATGACACTTACGTAGTAGATACGCACAACGCACCCCAACTTGTGCTGTAAACGTGTCGAGGTTGGATTTTATGATTTCGCGAAAGGGATTGTATGTCCTTATGTTATTTATAAATTGTGTTAAGGATTGTTTTTCGTTGCGTGTTAAATTGTATAGACATTTACCTTCTACTCGAAGGGTATATTATTTCTTCCTATTTCACGGTTCCTGGTTTAGTAATTTACATACAATATGTAGCATGATATGGTCTAAAAGCTCTTCCAAAAATAGTATTTTATAAAATTTATAATACAGACGATTTCCATTCTACTAAACATACAATAATAGATAGGTAGGGCCAATTATATGTTATGATACGCTTCATAAAAACTATTTAAAAACGTAATTATTGTACAAAGTGTTGTAAAAAACAAAATTTGCATTCCAGGTACGCAGAACGTCCCAATGCCGCCGCGGCCGTCATCATCGCTATCGGACGGCGGCGGGCCGACGGTGCGCGCGGGCGCGCCGGGCGGCGGGCCCCCCAGCGGCGCGCCGCCGCCGGGCGCGATGCTGCCGCAGCCCTACCCGCACTACAAGCCGGCGCCCTACCCGCCGCAGCCGTACGGCTACCCGCCGCCGCGCAACCACCCTTACCCGTATGGGTATCGGCCCACGCCACCGCCGCATCCGTCGCAGCACTATCCGCCGCTTAAGGTGAACACCACATCTTCATAGAGACAAATAGAATTCTATGTAAAATATGCCAAACTTTATGAAATGTCTACTCAGCAATGAAGTAATATAGTTATAACCGGGATTAGAATTGATTAAATATACACTATAATATTGTTGCTACTACAATATTTTTTAAATGAATGAGTAATATATTTCATACACATTACTAATGAACATCTATAAATTTATTATATACACAAGAAGTTAATTAGGAAGTGCAACTAATTAATGATGTACGAATTCTCCCTGTATTAATTCAATATTTTAAGTTATTGCGTATATTTTTAAGTCTTAATGATCGCCAATAAGGTGATATATTTCAATGTTTCACGCAAGACTTTTCAGATATTTAGGTAGCTCATGTCACGTTCACTAATTGGCATGAATGATGTGTGTATCAGGGCGGAGTTGGTCGGCACATGGGCCCGCCGGGCGAGGCGATGGGCCCGCCGACGGCGCCGGGCGAGCCGCACGACAACGGGCCGGCGCCGCCCGCCACCGCGCTCGTCACCACCGGGCCCGACGGCGCGCCGCTCGACGAGGGCAGCCAGCAGAGCACGCTCAGCAACGCCTCCGCCGGTACGCGCGGACACAACACACGTCACACGTCACACGTCACACGTCACACGTCACACGTCACAAGACACATTACATACGCGACACACCACACGCCACACAACGCTACGTACGTCAAACTACACACAACATATTATACATGAAGAAGCACGCGCCGCACATCACATGCAACACCGCACAATATACAAATGCAACACCACACAATATACAAGTACAACACGCAACATACGACACGCGTCATACAAGGCGTGTCCCACTACTTGTGTCGCACATAGTTAAACTCACATCACATGTCATATGACATACAACAAAATAGAACTAAGAACTATAGTCAGAATGGGATCTAGCAGATCAATATTTGTGCCATTTCTTACGGATACTTCCCAAAAAAGTCTGTATTGTAACTGTAAAATTGCAATATATAGCCATGTTCAGAACTAACATTTACTCTAATCTATGTAGCTTTCAAGTATATAAAGTTATCAGACCACCTCCTAAGACTTATGTTCACAGTATTAGTTGAGAGTGTTGTTGGGAGCACTACCAAATGTTTGAAATTAATAAAATATTGTGATATTTACGTTTCCAGCATCAGGCGAAGAACCCTGCGGCACGCCGAAGAGCTCCCGCAAGGAGTACGGCGGCAGCGCGGCGCCTTCGCCCTCGCCTGGCGGCGGCTCGCACTCCTCCGCGCACGACGACTACGAGGCTTCGCCCTCGCCCTGGCCGCGGCCGCCATCTAGTCCCGTGAGTACATTCACACACTTGGTCACGTCGCCAATGTTAAACACAATCATTTAAAACACATCCATATACATATAAATACATTCACACTGATATAATTAAAGCATTAGAATTGCACCTTCAGAAATATATTTGTTTAATTATAGGTATACAAGGAGTGCTCTTTTTCATTTAAATATTATAAAAAGCACAAGTTAGCACACACACATGTGTAAATACGTTACATTTATAGAAAAGTAACAATAATACTCATATTGCACCACAATTAGTTCACTGATTACCATTATAAATCATCGTAAACACTCTAAATTACGCACCCATTTACTTGTATAATGTAAAGTGAGATATGTTATTTTGTATAAACTAAATTAAGTAGTAATACAAGTATGTAAAAGGCATGATAAATTTTTTATATCATCCATTACTACAAAGTACAAAATTAGGTTTAATATACTTAGTCTGGCCATAAATACTGTTACACTTAATTATAAAAAAATATTACATTTGAATTTCGAATCTGT
>NC_052110.1:5332498-5340598 GCF_012273895.1 Zerene cesonia
CGTCATTGATTTTAAACAGTATTTAATAAACTATCAATCCCCCCTTCAAATTCCAGGTGACGAAAAACAAAACATGGAAGGACATCGCCGGCCTGCTCGGCATCGGCGCGTCGTCGTCCGCCGCGTACACGCTGCGCAAGCACTACACGAAGAACCTGCTCGCGTACGAGTGCCACTTCGACCGCGGCGGCATCGACCCGCAGCCCATCATCAACCAGGTGGAGGCGTCCACCAAGAAGAAGAGCGGCAAGAACAACAGCGCGGCCAGCGCGGGTGAGATTGCGTTGCGCTGCTCGACTTTTAGTTATGCAAATTAGATTGTGAATAGTCGACTGTAGAGTTTATGTATGATATATATCATGATGTAATGATATGCATATGCATATCATTGTTCATATTAAATGTACGTGCTAATTTTCATTCTACAATATTTATTAAAAACACAGAAATTTATTGTGAAGAATGTCAGTTAAACAAAATAATACATCCAGTAATCGACTATTTTTAAAGCGATGATGCCGATGATGCAAAGATAGATCCCTTGCGTTGAAAAAATTAACATTAAAGATAAATTTCAACCCTTTCTGATAAAACACAATTTATCATTGCACAAGATCACTAACGTAACATTCCGTATGTCTCCACAGCGGCGGGCGGATCGAACAACTCGGAGCAGTTCGCGGGCGGGCCGGGCGGCGCGGGCGGCGCGCCGATGGACGGCTACCCCGCGCACTACGCGCCCTACCCGCCGCAGCCCGCGCAGCAAGGTGCGCACACGCACACGCACACGCACACGAGCGTGCATACGCGCACACTCGCACACACACGCACCCCCTTCACACACACATGCGTGCATCCACGCACACTCGCACACGCACACATGAAACGAGCAGTGCGCATGCGTTGAAGCAACGAATGTACACATGCCCACGCGCATACACACACCTCAGGTAGTTTAATTCGTTGAAACAAACTACACGTATATGTAGGCTGCGTGTAGGTTACACGCGCACACGCAGACTGACTATATGGATGCGTTGAAGTGGTAGTCTTCATGCACACGTTGTAAATACACATGCATACAGATTACGCATAGCCTACACACGCATATTTAGTACATTGTTAATATATGGGAAAGTATAGCACATGCATTGTGTATATATATATTCACACACTTACACTTTAAATGTATTTAAAAAAAAGTCGCAGGAATAAAATAATCACTTTTACACCATTTTTAAACCTTGAATTAAATATATTGCATATTTCAAAATAAATATTGATTCTATGTATATACAATACACACACACATACACACTAGCACAAATAGATTTGCTGTAAAATAAACGCTCATATAGAGGCTACTTTAAAAAGACACAAAATGACATACTTGCTTGTTATTATTATTTAGCTTGTAAGATTAACATACATTTAAAATACAATTAGTGGGCAAATGATGTATTACATTTTTCTTTAAAATAAGCTCATCTATTATTATTATGAAAAGTATACATCATTTGAATGATTTTCATTTAGATTAATATTGCTTCTACTAACCTTTAACAATTGCACTAGGATATCTACACCATGAAATGCAGTTAATTTTTTGAATACATGTCGACTTTTTTGACATCTTTCAATGGTGATCGTCACTGACTACTGATTAAAGTCTGCAAGATTAGCACATTGATAATTATGTCGATACACAGCGGTTATTGAATTCAAACACCAAAGAATAATATTTAGTATTTCAGATATTCTACAATCTTAGAACATCAGAAATTGCTATTTCCAGACTTTTAGTTTCATTAATGATAAAAAGAAATATAGCTTTAGTGATTGTAAAATATTACACTTGTAATAAACGCAATACAAAATACTATCGTAGATAAAATGCACTTACTATTGAGTTAACTGTCTGTGTATCGACATAAACTGTAAATAGTTGGTCGAGCGTAGTGGCTAGTGGCTAGTGGCTAGCGAGTAGCGAGCGACCCGTCACGCGCCACACGCCGGTATCTCTACCGGTATCGGTACCGATACCGCATTAGTCACCCGAACCGTTGCGGTTTCCGCGTGACGGTTCGTTATCGGTACCGTTACGGCTATCGGTATCGGTGGTATAGAGTGGTGGTTGTGTGTAGGCGGCGGGGCGGGCGGCGACAACCTCGCCGCCTCCAACCCGTTCGACGAGCCGCCCGGCCCGCGGAGACCGCCAGGTACTAGCACGTAGCCGACACATGCGCCCGCGCACACTCACATCACGCGCCACTTGCTTTGAGGGGGGGTTGATGAAATGCCCAGTGAATATTGAAAAATCGAATCAATGGAATAAGAAAAAGAATAATATAATGGACTAGACGTTCTAAAATATGAATGGCCTAAAACAACCTACCCTCAAATGATGCAACCGGCAAACATGTGGAAAATGTCTTTTTGAGGCTATGTTCATCCGTCCCGCGTACATAATTATTTCTGACTAATTTTTATATATAAAAGATACAAATTTAAAGAAATCACAAATTAATTATTTATGACACATTTAATATCAGACCAATTAAAAAACTTAGCACTTTTTTGCAAACAAAGGACGCCTGGATATAGTTTGGCTCGTTCGCATTTTACAAATTTTGGGCCGACAAAACAAAATAATATCGCACTCAATTATAGATTGTCCTGTTTTTAACATTATTTTTTTATTATTAATACGTTTTTATGAAATGATTGTTGGTTCATTCATAATACATTCCATGATTGGGTTTTACAAATTCACCTTCATTCACTAACATTTGTCATTAATTTGTAATATTCATTGAGAGTTCGTCAAATCTTCATTCGTTTTTTGGGTTTGTGTAACACGCAACTGTAATTGTGGGATTTTGAATTGTACATGATATGCTGAATTTTGGTAATTACAAAATTATGCTATAGTGGAACAGAAACAGTAAAAGTTAGATTTTTCTTAAGAGTAATGTATTTACATCAGTCTGATGATATTTTTTTTTTGTTTGTTTTTACACATACTTCGAATACATGCCTTTTTTATTTATTTTGCTCGTAGCATAGTGGTTTAAATTTAATTTATGCTTATATTTCGTTTTGTTTGCGACTTTCACATGTTTGACAATATGTAGTGTTTGATTAAGTGTTATAATCTATGTAGCATACAGTTATAAAAATGATGTTTGTTTTACAGGTTACCAGCAAGGTTACGGTTATGAGTATGGTTCTCCATACCCTTCAAATAGGCCTGTTTACCCACCTTATGGACCCGAAGGCGATAGGTACGTCGAGCTTAGTGCTCCGATCTGATAATTTATGCACTGTGTTTTTCAAAACGCTTACTAACGTTTAATAAGCCTTACTTAACGTTTGTTTCGTTATGCTCTTCGCTTTTAGTCCCACAAATTGAATAATCATAATTACAATTATTAATTGTAATACATATAATATTATGATATGGTATTGTATACACATAAAATATTTGCTGTATATCATATTACGATTACATAGATCGCCCCCTTGGTATAGTGGCAAACGTGTGAGCGTAGAACCGAGAGGTCCTGGGTTCGATTCCCGGTGGGGACAATAAAAAAAAAAATGTCTCGGCCTTGCAGGACACACAAGGTTGATCACCTACTTGTCCATAAAGAAAATCGATCAGTGAAATAGATGTATATCATCTGCCCCATACCCCAGTAGGGGACACGGAACTTCACATATTACGATTGCAAAATTAATGTGGGCATAATTACCTGATAGGTTATTGATTTTAATGACTCTTTTGTAACATTAACATCTATGCTGTAAATCAATGTCATATTAAGTTCAAGGTATTGTAATTAGGACACGCCTTTATTAGCTTCACCTGTATGTTTGTATGTAACTCATACCTATAGTCTTGATTTTGACATACTAACAGATATAATTCATACGTATCGGTGACAATACGATTATTTCATGAGTTTATCCTCATTAGAATTTCCAGGATGTATAATAAATTCCTTATGTATGCTCTGTAAAGCTTCTTTAGTAGTTATTTAAGTATATAGAAGTGTGTATGTTAACGTGAGTTGCGTCGCGCGCAGGGGCTACGGGTCGAACGAGTACCGGTACGGCGGCTACGGCGGCGGGTACCGCGCGGGCGCGCCGGCGGCGGGCGGCGCGGCGGCCGCGGGCCCCGGCGCCCCGCCCGCGCAGCCCTACCCGGACTACTACCGCGCGCCGCACCCGCACGCGCACCCGCACCCGCCGCACTCGCCGCACGCGCCGCACCCGCCGCACCCGCCGCATCCGCCGCACCCGCCGCACCCGCCGCATCCACCGCAGCAGCCGCACGAGGTACGGCACCAACACTAGCTACACCCACACACACACACACATACACACACACACAGATAGATACACGGACTATGCTGCACGGATAGGCGTTGGCGGGTAATAGTACATATACACAATTTTGATTATTACATGAATTATAAAGCTACCCAATGTTAGGTATTAGTACAAGATAGCAAAAAGTTCATACAATTGATACAAGAAAAAAAGAAAGAAAATGAAATAATAGTAAAGAAATCTGAAAGATTTGTTCAATAAATGTCCATTAGACTGCTTCATACATGAGAATTCATAGTGATAGATTTGCCATAAATTGATATTTTAAATTGTGTCAAGAAAATGGCATTCAGATTATTAGTAGTAGGTAAAATAAGTTGTTGAAAAATGTTTTTAGGACAAGGTTTTTGTTCCTGTTTTAAATGTATCAATATTTATTTTTAAGTGTAATGCTTCCGATTGTTGCAAATAGTTTTATCATTAGTTATTTAGCCATATCCAAGAATACCCTTTTATTATTGTTTTAGATGCATTTGCATGAATGCAATAATTAATGTGTTGTTTATTATGTGTTTGAAAATTATTATTCCCATGCATTCCACTCATAAGATATGTCCATTTATATATTTGATAAATTTACGAAGTATTGATTGTTTAGTTTATGTATGAGCCATATAGAAATAAGTATTTTTTTTAATACATATAGTGTGTGAGCGAGTGTTGTTGTGAATTTCTATGCAGAATTTGTTTGTACTATTCAATATAATTGCCAATGTACTGAAAAGGCATTTGAATAGAAATAATTAATTATTTGTAATGTACATGTATACTTACGTATATATAGAGTTTTATGTTGTATACATTCATATACATATACATTCATAAGGATATAGTAGCGTGCAAGTTGTTGGTACGTGTGCGTACAACTTTCACGCCTATTCACTTTATGCATGTACGTACATATTACATGCATACCTATATTCATGTGTGTAATATGCATGTACGTAAAGCGCGTATAGATGTGTTGATGTAGATGCGAAGTTGTTTACACATATTATGTGTTTGTTGCGTGTGGATGCGGATGCGTACGTGTGTACGGACTTTGTGTGCGAGGATGTACATGTGTGGTGTCGTATGGTGCTAGAGTGTGGACGTGTGGTGTCGCATGGTGTCGGAGCGTGGTGTCGCGTGGTGTCGCGTGAGAGTGCACTGACCCGGCGCGTGTGTAGATGGCGGTCGGCGGGCTGATGAGCTCGCAGCTGGCGCGGCAGCTGGTGGCGCCGCTGCCGCCCGCCTCGCGCCCCTACGTACGGAACCACCGTTTGTACCACGCACTCCACACCGCTTCCCACCATTGGCGACCGAGCACCGCCCCCCCGCCCCCTCTCCCCCACGCGGACACACTCGCGCGTATCGTTCTTGACTTATAGATAGCTCTGTGCAGATGAAACGCACTTTGAAATATGAATATGTTGAAGAAATTTAAGGAACACTTTTTTTTGTTTCAAATTATGATTATGAACTGGTATTTATACTTTTGGTCGTTATGTTCGTATAAAATAAATTTGAGGGTAAATTAAATATATGGATACAAGAGAATCATCACTTTGTAAATCATTACAATATTCGATAAATGATTAAAAATACAGGCGTGGTATTGGATTATCGCCCGAACTCTCATATAAGGCACAGGTCTCTGTATTGGGATAAAAATATCAGCTAACGATTGACAATCATTAGCTGATGATGATGAGAATCTTTTTATTAAATAAAGATGAAAAATTAGCAATGTACTAATATTATTCATTCACCAAATTTAGACAAACTATATTCAATTACGATGCGACGAGGTAGTGTCAATAGCAGGCTCACATCTCTTGATTAGATGCATATTGCAACTTTTCAAGGATGCGACCACAATATGGGAGGAGAACGGCGACTTCATACGTGGTTTTGGCTTCATTTAATTACTCAAAATAATCCCACTCGCTTAACGAAATTTCAGGCTCTCACTTATCTTCAGTTTTCGTTAACAAAATTATTTGGCTTGCGGTGTGATTAATTGGCTTTAGAGTACCGCGATTGTCGGTCGCTAGATCACGATCGCACAAACCGAAACCGACTCATTTGTTCTATATTGTTTTTTCAAAATTTAACCATTTTTTTACCAAAGTGGAAGACAAGGTTTAGAGTGTGTGGTGGTGGCTTCACATACATTGTAATATAAATAATATCACTAAATCATTTGCATGCTTTCACAGGTATCATGTGAGACTAGCATAAGCGAAGCTTTGTTATATATCGCAACACTGTAACTATGGATTGTTTTTAGAATGTACATTGAGAATCCATTTTACAGATAATAATTATTTGTCATCGTATTTGTACCGTTTGTGGGTTCACGGCTAGTGTAACATACGTTAATGTTTTCTACTTCCAATAGAGCATGAAGTAAGCTATTTTTAAAAAATTGGTTCTTACAAAAATCTTACATCATGCTTTATCAAATCGTTGTCATTAATCTTCGAATTCATTTACATTATTTATGTCATGCCAAGTTTTTATAAATAAACAATAAGCAATAACTATACATTATCCTAAATCTGAAAGACTTGATATTTTTAAATAAGTATGAAAAATAGCTTGGCATCTCATACCACCATTACTAAACCATGGCCTGGGCGCTAAATGGAGCTGTCGATGGTTATATTAAAATCGCAATTTATGTAACAGTACGGTGGGGGGAAGGGAGCCCCGCCGCCCGTGAACGCGGGCGCGCCCAACGCGGCCGGCGCACCCAGGCGGCACCCGGACTTCGCTAAGGCGGAGGGCTACAACGCGAGCACCGGCCAGCCGGCGCCCAGCCCGGCGGGGCCCCGGTTCGGGGGCCCGAGCGGCGCGTGGGGCCCCACGTTCCAGCGCGCCGCGTCGCCCGCGTGGCGCCCTCCGCACCACGCGCCGCTGCCGCACCAGCACCAGCCCGCCTGGCCGCAACACCCGCCGCACCAGCCCTACCATCCGCCGGTTAGTGTCTACTGTCTACCGCACTATATTATATGTATATTAACTATACGAAGCTGGAAAAACTCAAAGAAAAAGTCTCATTGTTGAGAGTGGTATAATTATTTACGAACAAAGTTGTCATTAATCATTGAAATTGCATACAACATAGTGATTTACTAATGCGCATCATAATCTTAATTATTTTTATGAAGAAAACATGTAATGAAAACCGATCGTTAAGATATATGTTATTCGAGGACTGCATGGATCTTTTTTTCTTTTTATTTCAGGGAGCAACATCTGGAGTCGGTCAGATAAAACGTGAATTGACCTTCCCCTCTGAATGCGTAGAGGCGACCGTACCTGCACCTGAGAAGCGACGTCGTCTGACAAAAGCCGACGTTGCTCCTGTCGACGCGTGGCGCATCATGATGGCACTCAAGTCGGGCCTGTTGTCCGAAACGTGTTGGGCGCTGGACATCCTCAACATCCTGCTCTTCGACGACAACTGCATAGGCTACTTTGGGCTGCAGCACATGCCCGGGCTGCTAGACTTGCTGCTGGAGCACTTCCACCGTAGCCTCGGCGACGTGTTCGACGCGCCCGCCAGCGAGAGCGAGCCGTGGTACGCGCCGGCGAGCCCCCCGCCGCCCGCGCCCCGCCCCGCGCCGCGCCCCGACCCGCCCGACCCCGCCGACCGCGTGCGCCTGCTCGCCGGCGAGAACTACACGCTGCAGACGCGCCGCCGCGTGCCCATCACGG
>NC_052110.1:5341598-5344793 GCF_012273895.1 Zerene cesonia
AAAGTAATAAATGTTATTTGCAGTTAACAATTTTCTTTTTTCTTTATTACAATATTTATGGCAAGACTAGGTATAGCGATAATATCCATTTTAATAATTGGTATTATCGCTTTAAATAGTAAGCGTGATTTTGCATTTTGAATATTGAAATGTATAAATATTGTACATTGAATCATAAAAATGGATATAAACCCAGTAATGGACTGCGCATAAAATACACAATGCAGTTTATGGATACCTAATATAAATAAGATTTTTGTTACGTCACATAAAAACTCAATAAAATACATTTAAAAGTTTAATTTTATTACACACAAACACCCAAGTCTCTCCTTTACTTTACACCTATATCTCTTGTTGTTTTTGTCACACATTTCGGGTCCACTTTCTGTACATGACTTGCAAACTTTCAGTATCTTATATTATGCACCAAGTACATTATAAAGTAAATAAAACCTTTGCTGTGTTGCATGAACTTGTAATTAATCGATTCACGAATAATCTTTAATCAACCCATATTATGTTGAGGTGGTAGCCAATAATAATAAATTGGACAGGATGATAAACTTGACTTGAGTTTTACTAGTACTAGCAATCTAAATCCATAGATAGATAGTAGCATCGAAATGTGTGTAAATTTTGTAATATCGTAAGGGCGAGCATTGCATTGTGTCGTGTATTTCAGGTATTTAACAGTCACATAGCGCCGGAGTCCTACAGATCAAAGGTTTATATCAAGTTAAAGATCACTAAGCATGTGTAGAGCTCGGAGTTTTTATCTCTATATATTATATATTTGACTCGCGAATGTCACGTGGCGGCATAGTTGCGTTGCGATGCGGTCGAAATTGCTTTAGTGTGCGCCATTGCATGTGAAATTTACAAATACCCTACAAATAGACACGACACAAATCCTCAAGATTTTAATGGGTCTCAAACTATTCATGGATAATCAAAAAACTATGAAATCAACTGTTTGATGTAGTTAATAATTGGGAATCAAACTTCTGTTTTATTTCTATTATATAATATATTTAAAGGTGAAATGGTTACTGATTGAATATATTAGATTTTCATTGAAATAAGAAGTAATAAAGAAAACAAACATACATACACACATACACACACATTAAAGCAAACTTCGAACGCGTTACAACGACGATGAATTCTTAACAGCTTTCAAGAGGCAGGTTTATTTTAACGCATCCAACAGTGATCTAATACTGCATGGTTGTCTATGTATACATTTTGCCATGCAATTATCTCTTATTTGCCTCTCAAGAATGAGCTTCCAAATTTAGTATGCTTTCTGCTATATCTTTATTTTTTTAATTGGTGTCGGCTCAAAAACTTTTAAAATAAAGCTAATAAATAAGTAGTGCTATGGTAGTTTTACTGATTTTAGAATATTGTTCTTATTTTGTAAATTGTGTAATTATTTTCGATCTTAATATAATTCAATCTGATTTAATTATTATCAATCGTTATGAAGTGAAATATCTGAGTGTGACTCACCGAATTAATATTTATTACAAGCATCTATTTTATGCTAAGCAGAGTAATACAGCTGCATCTGAGTTAGCTAAGCTATATTTAAATTCGCTTCAAAGTTATTTTATTACTATTTATAAATTGATTTATTAGCATGCATCAAAATGAAAATATTGGCCGTCCACAATGTGTATTTAGTCAAATCACTGTTATTATATGCATATATATGGCAGTTAAGTTTTTTTGTCCAATTGAAACGGCGCAATCGATGCCAATAAAAAGAAAGACGATACACGTGGTGGGCGGCGGCGCGTGTAGCGGGTGTATGATGGGGTGTGTTGCGCCAGAAGTCGGACTCGCTGGGCAAGCTGTACGAGATGGACGACGCGCCCGAGCGGCGCAGCTGGGTGGAGCGCCTGCTGGCCTTCATGGAGGAGCGGCGGACGCCCATCGCCGCCTGCCCCACCATCTCCAAGCAGCCGCTCGACCTCTACCGCCTCTACCTGCTCGTGCGCGACCGCGGCGGCTTCGTCGAGGTGAGTGCGCGCTGCTGCACTCGGTGGGCTTCAGCAAGTAGCATGGACCGTGGTTTTACCGTCGTTGAGACGTGTGGCATATTGCCTATTCAAGTCTGTTTACATCGGTTGATTTTGTGTAGTACGAATAAAGCCTTGTTGTGTACCTCGGGATAAGATTGTTTTTGTATAGAGCTGAGAATACAATATATTAATTTTTTGAAGTAAAACAGCGAGCAGAACATTTTGTTAATCGGCTGAATAATCATGATCATAGCAATAATATGAAATACAAAACAATTCCTACTTATTTTGGTAATAGCTTTGTACCTCTGTTTTTTCTTACGAGTGGTGCTTAAATCTCATTAGCTCAGGTTTAACGACCACATTGCCGCTTTTATGTTCACGTATAATTAAATTAATGGACGCTATAGAAAAGGTTACGTAGACCCTAAATAAAGTTCAAAATACGTACATTCTATTCACATCTGCAACAATGCAGCTAAAACTATATTAGATGCAACCATGTTACTGCGTGTACCGTCAGCTTTATGAGAGTAGTTGCAATAAAGTGTCGAGGCTTTAACGATGCTTAATAAATTCTTATCATTAGTACAGTTCAGTATGCTGAATGGCATACGGTGTATTTCTGTCAGTGTGTTGTCGGAATCCGTTGGAAGCACACGTGAGGTTGCTTGATAGTAAAGTAAAAATAAATGTTCTGTCATCGCTACGTTTGCAAGGATGGTGAGATTTCCACTCGTTAATACGCGAAGTTATTGCCTCGTGCGCTTACTTAAAATCGATACTTTATTCTCGCGCTTTGTGTTTTTGTTTTGAGATTATAATGAGTGTTGGGATTTTCTACGTTTGAATGTACAATTGCAGAACACAGTTCTGTCTCGTTTAATTAGTTTTTATTCAGTTACTTTACGAATTACACTTGATTTGATTGATGAGCTCATTTATTTATAATAATATAAAGTTAATATGAATTTGTTTGTTGAAGCGAGCTAATCGCATTAACTGGACCGATTTCATAAATTGCTTCACCCTTTATACGTATGCTCGCTGACTACAAACAGACAGATTATAATATATGTACCTTAGGTGAAGCCGTGCCGGCGGATATAAAAATAACAATTATATTATATTATATTTATTACTTCACAGCAAAAAAAAAAAAAAA
>NC_052110.1:5344893-5348510 GCF_012273895.1 Zerene cesonia
TTATTTTATAGTTTTTAGTTTGATGTGCTTGAAAAGCGTGTTTTTTAGTTTTTTTAAACTATATTTTATTTTTTTTTACATCAATATTGTTACCAATATCACCATGTATTATAGAAACTGTGAGCGTAGCTTTTTAGTTAAAGTATTACTACAATAAAGAATTAACGAGTTATAGCTCAAAATCTTAAACAATTCAAATCTTAAACAAGGTACACTAGTGTCTTAATGCCTCGGTCATGTTGCAGCCGCCTCGAGGCTACGGCGGGCCTCCGTACGGCGCGGGCGCACCGGGCCCCCAGCAGCCCCCGGGTGCGTACGGGCCCCCGGGCTCGTACCCGCCAAGGTACGCGCCGCCGCCTGGTCCTCCGGGAGCACCTAACTCGAGACCGCCATTCTCACCACATCAGGTATGTCATGTTTCTATCTATACTGAGAGAGATAACTTTTAGTTCAAGCAAACTTTTTAGTGATCTTTTTTCGTTTATCTTAAGATTAGATTGTTGTGTTCGATATGGTTAGGTGGAACTGAATAGTTAAAAATTAGTTTAAAAACTGTATATCTAGATGTCAGTCTTGTTCTCTGTTTGTTTCTGATTAAAATTAATTGTGACAAATTCTAATAAAAAAAAACCTGTGTTGAAATTTTTCATCGCATTGTACCTACCTCACCATAATAAATTCAATCATATTTGCCATATACTGTTACACAAAATATATTGAAAGAGATAGGCATATAGAGCGAGAATTTTGGTTGCGGGTGTTTCGAAATATGTGTTTAAAAGAATTGCTCTATTAATAACGAATTTTATAACGTAACTTAGACCGAATAATAATAATTATAATGCTTTTGCATGAAGGGTGACATTGAAGTATTCGATTATTTTATTTATCGATATAGACCTATCTTGCTTATATTCTTCATAAGATGTTTATACTTATACCAAAACTGCCAAAATATCTCATTCAATAATAATGGTCTGAACATGTAGGTACATATTAAATACAAGATTATCATCATTCATCCATTGGAAGAATCATAAATCACTGGTGATATGTTTAATATATGGTATTATTTGTCAAACAAGCAGACGAGGCCTTGGGCGATAAGTTGATTAGGTTTCGGAAAATAGTGGTTTCTAGACACTAAAAAATGGTAAATTCCCTTCTTTCAAGCAAAATAATATTCTTGCTTTAAATTTTTGTCATTATATGCTTGGGCATAAACTTGAGGACTTATTAAAGACGGATTATCTTGGGAGTCCGGTATTGATGTAAAGCGAAAAAATAATTCAATTCTGGTCAGGAATCATAGCTGTTGAATCGATTTTTACGAAATTTGATAGAGTTGACTGAAAATGCGATGTATAACATCTAACTTTTTATATCCAGCGAGACAATGGAGAAATTCAAGTTAAGCCAGGTAGAGAAGGTAAAGTTATTAGTCCTGCATCTGATCTCCCGTCGTATCGGATTTACTGTTGCTTGCACAAATACAGTGAAGGAATAGTCAATGCATTTGTGCATGTGCACACACACACTTGTCCTAAATAGCTCCTTTTTATTTGACTCAATTTGCTTTATTTCTTAGGTGTAGGGTTTTTCTGGTCGTATATTCATGTTAGGTATAAGGTATATATGCCTTCCTGTATAATCTGCACAAACCAGGGTCAATCACTTGTAAAATTTTAATTTTGAATTTAAACGAGATTTTTTTGATAAATATGAATTTAAAAATTTAAAAATGAAAATACATGAACACTTATATTTTGAACCACATAAAACTCGTATAGTTTCGAATTTTATTGTGTGAGTATATTTATTTAGTGTAAATTATTGCATCTACCTCCAAATAATTCAACTTTTAGTGTTGGTTAACAAAATTGCTAACTTACAAAAGTAAATGATTATTCTATAGTTTGAGTAACAATTTCTTTCTGGGATTTTTTATTTATTTATATAATTTCGTGCCAATTGAGGTTTAAGTATATGTATGGTAGCTTTTAATTTGGTATTGGATTAACAGGTTATGAGAATTATTGTATAAATACACTATTTATTTTGACTCTGGATTAATAATCTAATAAGAAACTTGAGCATAAGGCGATCAAAAATATGTGTATTATTAAATTCCATATACTCACGAATCAAAATCAAATTGGCTTCATATATAAGATTAAAACGAAGTTCTACCTAAAACTTAGAAGTACTCTTCATCGTCATATTACGCGATTCATGTTCAAGTCGAAACTAGAGAGCCTCCTAACGTTTCTTAGAAACGTTGAGCCGGCGACGCGTCGGCGCGTCGGAGCCTCATCCACTCACGTGAAAATAAACGTTCTGTCTTACTTTTCAAATCCTCTCGTGGAATACTCGCCCTAACTCTATGGCGTTACGGCCTAACGTGGCGTGGCTATCGCACGTTAGAATGACGTAAGCCGTTCTGCGCGCTCGCTGACGTAAGCTCGTTGTGCAACGAAGCCCGAGGTACATTTTGAAGCAGGGCTCTTGGAGCGAACTCGCGTAGAAATCGACGACGTTAGGAAACGCTGTGACAAGACGCAAGGTCGTTTTGAAACCGTGCTTGTCGGGTAAATCGCTTAAAGTACTATTGTCTCTTTTTATACTTTGCTATCATGTCGTTTTTGTTTTGCATCGCAACCTGGTATCGAGAGAACACACGATTCAACCTGTTTTTGTTGGCCATTAATAATATCCTATATCTAAATTTCTTTTAAATTAAACAGAGACATTCCTTATTAATCGTCTTTAAATGGAATTAGCACCTAGGAATGTCTATTATTACGGTCCTGTACCTTGAAAAACCCAAGTGAAAAAACACAGAATAACTTGGTTTAATCACACTTACAAAAATGCCAGAATAAAATTGGCTGAAACATAAAAAATTGTAGAAATAAAGGAGAACACTAAATTTCGATTAATCTTACCGTGTCCTACATTGAATTCTACAAATTTGCTTGCACTCAGAGTATCAAAAAGATTGTATACTGAGATCCGCTGTTGCTATAAACAACGGATCTCCGTATATCTACGCTATCGCCGTAACGTCCGCGCTGTCAAATGCAACATTAACTTTACTGGGATACAGTTTTAGTGTTGTGTTTCTAAGAAATCGAAGCGATGTGAGAGCTACTCCGTATTATGATATCTCGGTGTTTATTGTTCATTTACATCAATGTTTAATGCATACTTACTGCATGATATTGTACTGCTCACACTTCCAACTATGAGGGAAATCACAAAATATTTGATGTGAACTTATAAGATCTAGAATTACCAAACTATTCTTAAGAATTATGATATCATGCCTTTGCGTTAATATCGTAGCATTACACTTTCTAAATTGTGAATTATGTCGTCCACTCTGTTTATTATGATATGTCTGATATTAAAGATGTATCTCATATTGAAAAAGCACCCAGATACTCAAATTAGGAAATATTTAGAATGATTATTCCCTGACAAATGCTTGTAATCGCTTTCAATGTAATTTTGATCTCGATTCAAATAAATTTATAGGAATAAAATTTCGAATAACTCGTTATCTTATACCTTTAAACGAGCAATTCTTGTATATATATATATATATATATATATAT
>NC_052110.1:5348610-5349776 GCF_012273895.1 Zerene cesonia
AGCCGGACGACGTCGACGACGTCATGGAGCCCTGGCAGCTGGGCGGTGCCGCACACGTGATGCCCTGCTTCCGCGCCGAGTTCGTGCACCTGCCCTTCGCGCGCGTGCTGCCCGGCGAGCGCGCGCCGTCGCCGGGCGCGCCGCCCTCCCCGCCGCGCGCGGACCCGCCTGCGGACGCGCCCGCGCCCTGCGCCGCCCTCTCGCCACCCGCGGGCGCCGCCACGCCCTCCGACGGCGCCGACGACGCCGACAACCTGGAGGCTGAGCCGATGGACATAGAGCCGGAGCGGAAGCCGGCGCTGCAAGTGCGCGACCCGGCCGGCGTGCTCAAGCGCCGCCGGCTCGAGGACTACGAGGACGAGTGCTACACGCGCGACGAGCCGAGCCTCAACCTCATCAACGAGACGCGAGACGCCCTCGCCAAGAGATGCATAGCGCTCTCCAACATCCTGCGCGGCCTGACTTTCGTTCCCGGAAACGAGGCGGAATTCTCAAGGTCAAGCGCGTTCCTCGCGGTCGCGGGCAAACTGCTGCTTCTGCATCATGAGCACGCGCCGCGAGCGGCGAGAGCGCGCGCGTACGAGCGGGCCGCCCGGGACGAAGTTGACGCGGACGCGTGCTGCTCGAGCCTGCGCGGTGAGAGCGAGTGGTGGTGGGACACGCTGGCGCAGCTGAGAGAGGACACGCTCGTGTGCTGCGCCAACATCGCCGGCAGCGTGGAGCTGTCCGGGCAGCCCGAGGCCGTGGCGCGGCCGCTGCTCGACGGGCTGCTGCACTGGAGCGTGTGCCCGGCGGCGGTGGCCGGAGACGCGCCGCCCGCCGCGGGGCCCGGCTCGCCGCTGTCGCCGCGGCGCCTGGCGCTCGAGGCGCTGTGCAAGCTGTGCGTGACGGACGCGAACGTGGACCTGGTGCTGGCGACGCCGCCGCGGGGCCGCATCGCGGCGCTGTGCGCGGGGCTGGCGCGCGACCTGTGCCGGCCCGAGCGGCCCGTGGTGCGTGAGTTCGCCGTCAACCTGCTGCACTACTTGGCAGGCGCGGGCGGCGCGGCGGCGCGCGAGGTGGCCACGCACGCGCCGGCCGTCGCGCAGCTCGTCGCCTTCATCGAGCGCGCCGAGCAGACGGCGCTCGGCGTCGCCAATCAGCACGGCGTCGCCGCGCTGAGGGAC
>NC_052110.1:5349876-5351657 GCF_012273895.1 Zerene cesonia
TCGTCGCCTTCATCGAGCGCGCCGAGCAGACGGCGCTCGGCGTCGCCAATCAGCACGGCGTCGCCGCGCTGAGGGACAACCCGGACGCGATGGGCACGTCCCTGGACATGTTGAGGCGGGCGGCGGCGACGCTGCTGCGCCTCGCCGAGCATCCGGAGAACAGGCCGCTGATCCGCCGGCACGAGAGGAGGCTCCTCTCACTGGTGATGAGCCAGATCCTCGACCAGAAGGTCGCCCACGAGCTGGCGGACGTGCTCTACCACTGCAGCCAGCAGAAGTGTGACGAGCCGCGCGAGGAATGAGCGAACTGTGAACAGTGTAGTGACAGGGACACACGATGACAGTGACAGTGGAGTGCGCGAGGGACGGGACGGAGACAGTGTATACGCGAGAGAGCGGCGGGCGCGGTGGGGCCGCTCGAGACTGACTACCGCTGGTACGTGTACATATAGGGATACGGCGCGGCCCCAAGCTGCGCCGACGACTCCTCGACCGTTCGTAGAGGTGTCTGAACGTGTTAGTCTGTACAATCTGAATTTTGTTATTTATGTCCACGATGATTTATTTACAAGAATGTCAATGTGCTATAATCGATTTCTATTGTTCGATTGAAAAACAGATGTATTATAACTCGTAATTTTGATTTTTATAATAAAATGGGACTTGAATCTGTTGATTGGTTTTATGATGGAGATTTTATACCGAATACCTCTAGAGCCTTCGGTTGTGGAGTAACTGAGCGAGGAGCTTATGTGGGCTATAAGTTTTAATTAAGTTTAATGTGAATTATTACAATAATCTATAATATATTGAAATTGAATCTGAATTTATTTTCTTTTCGAATTGGCACTTGATTTCCATATAATTTTTTCCATATTCCTCAAAATAAAAATAGCGGTAGTAGCCCTGACGCCCATGAACGAAAAATATTGATAATAGAGTGAAAAGAAATGGCATAAGTAAACATGAAAGTTTACAACATTTCATACATCTTATAGTCTATTTTTATTACCATAGAGTAAATTATCAATAATGATTAATTCACATAGAACGAATTAGACTGCTGCCTCTACTGTCTGCAGCTGTTCATACGAACATGTTACAAAAACAAATTATGTTTTTTATTTTCCATAAGAATAAGAATCCATAAGAAACCGATTGGTATGACTGTGTCAATACAGCCTTACAATACAAAGATTCTGGCAGGTTTAATCTTTTGACCTGTCTACTCTGTGATGACAGTTCTTTTTTTCAATTTCCCCCGTCATTTTATTTTCATCAGTATTTGGATAACAATTTTGTTAAATTTCAATTAAATATTTCCTATTTGTGATTACAATTGTTAGTAATGGTAACGGTTTAATACTCCAAATGTCCGTGGACCCGTTCGATGATATAAGATGGAGTGTCAGTCGAGCGATAGTAAAAAATTATTTAAAGTATTCGACGCGTCCAAACGCAAGCGGACGAAAAAAAAGCGTGATGCCCTCGACGATAGCAATTCAGTAGTTACCGACGAGTCTACTGGCGTAAGTATGCAGCTATATAAACGGAATAGAGAGAGATTGACAGATTAATCTATACCGAAAGGAAATAACTATTTGTTAAGTATACAATAATTATTAAAAACCAAACGAAAAGCCAAGCCATTATGCCAAGTACCTGTTACATTTTTTTTGCATCATAAAGAGATGATTTCTAATTAGTAGAAGAAATTCGATTACTGTGGCAGGATCACGGGTGGCCGAGAGGCTAGGCGTTGCTACGGTTAGGCAAGAAAC
>NC_052110.1:5351757-5361600 GCF_012273895.1 Zerene cesonia
GATCTCCCAATGCGACATGCAAACTGACCTCGTCGAGATGCTGCCAACGCTCAATGAATTTAAATTGTTATATCTATTTGAAGATCTAACGTCGGTAAACAAATTACTGCGCTTCTTTGTAAGTAAATAAAAAAGGTCATTGACGATGCTGGGGAGGGAAGTACCATTCCTAACTCTATAATGGCACAGAATGACAATAATTTCCTATCAAACACCAAAAGATTCAAGTCAATCAGTTGAAAACTCACCAAGTTACCGAGTAAATACCCGAAAATATATGAAATACGGTCGAATTAAGAAACAATATCTATTAAAAATCTTTTATATTTTAAATGAATAAACTCGGTCATTACATGAAGACATAATGTTGTCATGGCCATAGACTTCCTCTTAAGACTTATCAAAGCGACCGATCACCAGCGGCCGACCTAGTACTTAATAAGTATTCCATTCCTTCTACTATAACAAACATAATTTGCCAAATCGTTACCTGCATCGACCTGGTACTAGCATGACCTGGACCAGACCTCGGTTTGGTAGGACACAGAAGGCTGATCACCTACTTGACCATAAAGAAAACCGATCAGTGAGACATGTACATATTTTGCCCCATAGCTGCGCCCAGCGGTTTCACCCGTGTAAGTCCGTATCCAGTAGGAATATCGGGATAAAAAATTGCCTATATTTTAATCCAGCTATCTAGAATAGGATAAATATTTATTTATTTTAAACCAACATTTTAAATTTTTGTGCATTTTGTCTGTTGATCGTATCGTATAAACGGATGGAAGATTTGAGATTCGGACAGTTTCGGGGGATTCGCCGCAAGAAGACGTCGAGACGTCTGCTATCGCGTTCACACTTCAGTGCGGGTACGTCACGCTATCTCTGTCCGTCATTGTGTATGCACATGATTAAAAGACTTGTATCTGTATGCGTGTGTGTTATGTGTGTTGTGTCCTGACTCATATTCATACTGTGTTCTTATCTGAGCTGTTTTTATGTGCAAGTCATATGGCATGGCATAAGTACTGGATTTATAAGTCGATGAATAAAACCATAATTATATGAAAAGAAATAAAAAGGAAGGTAAGCTACCTTCCAACACGGGAGTCCACTTTCAAAAAATAAACAATCACAAAAATCAGTTCGCCCGGTAAAAAGTTTAGGTTAAAGTCGGTTGAAAATGAGTCAATGATAAACAGCATTATTATTATCTCGTTTATTGATTAACACCTGTGTAGTGGGAACAATTAATATAGGATGATGGGGATGATGATGATGACTGGCATTGATGATTATAATATCTAAAAATATTAAGCACCCCACGCTTTTTACTCTGAATTGAATAATTGTGTTAATAACTTAAATTTTATTATAATTTTGTTTTGAGGTTGACATTATGACCGATTATTTCATCTGCAACTACAGTTATAATAAACTCTTTGCCATGAATAATTATTTTCTAGTTTTTAGTTCAATTCGCAATAAAAGCGTGTTTTTTTTTAGTTTTTTTTAAGTATAATTTATTTTTTTAATATATAGTCTGTTACAAACTCATATTGGGAATTAATTAATTATTTAGACTTTTTTTTTAGTATTGTCTGATCAACGGGAATTAACCCGAAATTAATCGCTCTTACGGACCAACGGAACCCATTCTCATGATTGTGGTTAGTTTTACGCCCTAATTAATGGAAAATCTTAGGTTAACGCCGTTAAAGTGTCCTCGCCGCGTCTACTGTAGAACTCTCTTAGAAATAAGTATAATTTATCAATTAGTTTTTACTCCCTCTCCCACAAAGGATCGATAAAAGAATTTATTAATCCTGGCAAATCCAGTAAGGATAAGGGAAAACTATTATTAAAGTATTGCATTGTCATCGGTCCAAATTCGGTTTCAAATTAATCAGACTTCTGGAAATTGGTAAAAATTATGTTCAGAGATTCCATTACATACGTACATACATACATACATACAGGCCAAGCTAATAAAAGCGTGTTAGAAAGTTGTTTTTTCATTTTTAAATTTTCCTAACACCTTTTATATGACAAGTTTATCACTATCTTGATAAATAAACATTTAATTAAAGATTATCGACAAACTAACGCTCAACGTTACTAAACATATTCAACACTGATATTAAGATTTTATCGCGATGGGCCTATCGTAATAATCTGATAATCGATTCTGTACGTAACGATGACCACGCTCATTTAGCTTAATTAAGTAAATTAAATTTTTATTTTGTATTTATATCCATAATCTGTACATACCTAAATGTAATATGCTTTTGAAATCGAGTACGCAATCCACGATTAGTGGAAATTTTTATGATGAGTCAATTTGAGTGGATTGACTCATCGTAAAAATTTCCACTCTTTTCGCTGTCTAGACTCTAAATGAAGGGTCTTTTCAATCTATTCTCACATAGCATTGCTGAATAAGCAGTGGTGGCTCAGTGGTGAGAACCTGGGACTTCTAAATGAGAGCCTGAGCCACCACTGCTGATGATGGGTGCGTTATCGATTATTTATATCAAGGGCTCTTGCGTAGGTCTTATACACAAAGTGTTTGCTTATTTTTTTCCTAAGATGGTATCCCACAGCACAATAAATTCTCTAAAGGGCCTCTGCGTGTAAGCCTTCCAATAGACCGGGTGCTTTCCTTCTGGAGGTACCCGAGTATTATGGAGAGATACACATAATAATAATATACATTTATTAAGCACACCACACAAAAAATACAGAGAAAACAGCAAACAATATAAAATCAATAAAAATAAAGAAAACAAAAATAAAATGAATAACAAAATTAAAACTAGAACATATACGCATATTTGTGTGGCGATCTAAAAGGAGAGAGCACTGAGCATCTGTTATATGCCGATATGGTCGGCATAACGCTGCTTTACATGATAAGGCATAATGACTTTGCATTTCTTAAAATTGGTCTTAATCTATTTCAGCTATTCATTGTAACTATATATTAACAACTGCGACAAAATATTGTATGTAATTCGTAAGAAACATTCGATTTAAAAGCACAATTACATAAAGATTTCCAAATAGTGCATCATATGTGTACAAAATTAAAAACGCGAGTTATATCCTTTTCTAGAAGACTTCGAGAAAAGGAAGAAAGTTTCTTTTCAACTGTGTTGTAAATTTAAGTGCGTGATAAAAATTTTATGATTCTTTTTATATGTAAAAACTCTAACTTATAAAGCCGTCTTATTTAAATTTGGACTAGTTATGACAATTTGAAGATGATTAGTTTTTTGTTAAAATAATTGTACGTCTTACGATGAAAGTGATTGGAAGAAAGTATTGAGTGACCCCACTCAGTGGAAGTGTATATATGTATATATAACCTTTCTTTTTTTCTTCAGAAAATGACGTCACGTTTTTTAAGCGTGTTTTGCGTGTTGCTCATGGTGTGCTATTGCGAGCCGTATAACTTTTTAGTGATAAGTCCCATACCTAGTAGAAGTCACGCTATTCTCGGAGATGGCATTGTGAGACACCTCACTAATGCGGGACATACGGTAAACAAAATAACTATATTAAAATAATAAAATATAGGCAGAAATTTTTAATTTCTCCGGATCCATCCTGCTACTGATCTAAGAGAGACTGATCTAACTGTGTTTAGAACTTTATTTATGACTATAACTTTATATATATCACACTAATATTATTAATGTGAAAGTTTTTTGTTTGGATGTTTGTCCGTCAATCATGCTGAAACTACTGAACGGATTTTTATGAAATTTGTTATACAGACAGGGAAATTTGTTATGAGCTGACTTGGGTGATAGGATAATTTTTATTACGATTAAATGCTCCCTTGGGATAAAACGGGAAACTTGATAACCGAGCGGTTCCGGGATGCGTGTTTAGTAATTTACAATATAGAGTGGATGTCAAAATATGTTCGGTGTCATTATGAGAAGCTTGCCTATCAATATGGCCCTGATGTTAATTGTAGACTCACTCACTAAACTCCGGGAGTCCTGGGAGTCCAAATAGATAAAATAAAGCATGCAAACATTTATACAATTCACGAATCAATTGCTTGGCTGGCTCTGTACGTTACACAAAGCCACACACACATGCAAATATTTCGTTGAATGCATGCGCATCAGACATAAGGTAATGCGATTTACTGTAACTCTGTTGATTGGAATGAAAATAATAATCACTGTTGATTTAGTATGTTGCTTGAAGAATAATTTGACAAAACAATGAGAATGATTGCCATATCTTACCATTATGTTTACTCGTTAAAGATATGTTTATTGGTATCTTTGTAATTTCTGTCGATAGAATGATATTAATAGCATTATATTTTGAACACATTAAATTGGGACATATACTGCAGTAAGGGGGACGTGGCATGTAACCAGACTTCATAGTCTTTATTCGAATCTGGAGCTAACTTGACTGAAAGACTGGAACATGCTTCCAGAATCTGTTTTCCGACGAGTACAAAATGGTGTGGTAAAAATAAATATTTCTGTTGCTGCTTTAACAAAAAATAATAACGCAATTAAGCAACGGTGGGCATGGTCAAAAATTGGATGGGAGACCATTTTTTCGTTGCAGTGATCTCTAGGTTATTAGTACGAAACCTTTGGAGTCACGAGTCCCGACTCCCTCCGGTTTTATTTTAAATTGTATTTCGTTATATAAAAAAAAGTATTAATTCTTTTAGGTGACCTACATAACTGCCATGCCGGACAATGTTATGCCCCATAAGAATCTAACGAACATAATATACGCAAGTGGAAGTAAGGATGTTTTCCCAGGTACATAATTTTAATGGTCATACTGTTTACAATATATCGAATTACTTATCAGTACATTTATGATTCGAGGCTCTAGGCAGGAGTCCCGTTTCCTTTTCTTCACCCGTCCCAGTCGACTCTTTCTTTCTAATCGTCAATCCTTTCTTTTTTCCTTACCTAAAAAGCGGACAGCATATCCGCAGAGTCACTACCTCTGGAATGTTCATGGGCGGTGGTGATCGCTACCATCAGGTAAATCGCCAGATCAATTGCCCGCTATAACATAAAAAAAATCTGTAGAAGTTAAACTACTAAATACCAACGTATGTATATACATTTTTACAAATGTAAAACTGTATTTTTTATTAGTAAGCAAATGGGTTAATATAATTATAATTGTTACAGTCAACGTTATTCTGTATATGAGAAACTTTGCTAAGTTTCGAACCAAATAGATAGTAGAAAGCAAAATGTATCGACTTAACAAGTATTTATTTATTATCATTCCAGAACAAATGGCCAATATAAAGGCTTTGATGGACAATGAGATTGGTATGGAAGATCCGCGCTTACTGATGTTAACTTTATTGGAAATCGGGGCAAAAGCTATTTCTATTCCAGTTGTACAACGGCTATTTAAGGACAAGAGTCAAAAATTTGATGCCATAATAGCTGAATGGATGTTCTCAGAGTTGTATGCTGGGTAAGAAGTTTTTAACCAACGATTCCAAAAGGTTTTCAATTCGACTGTATTTTTGAGATTTTGATTGGGAACTTCCGCCTGGGTTAACTGTATTTGGTGATTGTTTTTATATTTGAAATCTGGTGCCTCCTGATGGACCTAACGCTGACAATTTGAAGTGTTTAGTTTTGAGAAATTTTGAAAGAATAGAAAAAATTTGATCACGAGGCAGGATTCGAACCTGCGTTTCTTGCCTAACCGTAGCAACGCCTAGCCTCTCGGCCACCCGTGATCCCGCCACAGTAATCGAATTTCTTCTACTCTTTCGGTTTCATGTGCCTATGGGGCACCCCACGCCATCTATTGAGATGATTAAGAACCATCACAACCAATACGAAACATTATTTCAATGATTACAATATTGTATCGATGGAACGCGGCCTTTGTTAAATAGAAATATGCAAGAAACGCAGGTTCGAATCCTGCCTCATGACCAAATTTTTTCTATTCTTTCAAAATTTCTCATTTATAAAGCATTTCAATGCTATAAAACTAAAAATTAAAGTGTTTATTTTCAAAATAGGTATAACAATGACAGATAACTTCACATTGATTAAAATTATAAATTTAACTTCTATTCACAGTATACCAGTTATTTACGATTGCCCATTCATCTGGTTCTCAACTGTGGATCCGCATTGGATGGTGCTCAAGTTGATAGATGAGGTGCCCAACCCAGCATATGTCCCGGATATCTTTTCTTCTGAAATCCCTCCATTTTCCTTCTGGCAGCGAGCAAAGCAGCTATTCACACAGCTTTATATGAAGAACCTGTTATATCGGTAGGCTTAACTTAAGAGATTTTAAAATGACTTAATAATGTTGAGTTAATCGTGAGTAACCGGGATGCCCGAGACTTAAAAGTTCGACGACAAGTGACATCTGCCAGCCCGCACTTGGGCAGTGTGGTGGATTATGGCCGGAACTGTTATAGGAAGCTTGTATCCCAGCTGTGGGAATATATTTATTGAGTAATAGAATTTCTTATCTCGAACCTGGGGGCAAGTACATAGTAATAGTAAATTCATTCAGTTGTTCAAAAAAAAATATTTTAATATTTGATTAATCATGCATAAAATAATTGTCGCTATTGACTAAAACTGCGTAATATAATAAGCAAATTTTTCAGGGTCACGTATGACTTGGAACAAAAATACTACGAAGAATTCATAGTACCCCATATTAGAGATAAGAACAAACCTGTGCCTTCGTTGGAAACTTTGAGATACAATGCGTCTTTGATGCTGGGTAACTCTCACCCGTCAATGGGAGGGGCTGCTCGATTACCTCAGAGTTACAAGCCAATTGGAGGTTACCATATTGATACGAACGTTAAACCTCTGCCAGAGGTAATGTTTTTACTTTCAGTAACTTCTTACTTAACTTTCACGGTTCTAAAAGAATCTTATGTACATATATAACAAAAATGTTGTTGTCCTTTTATTTATAAGTAAATCCTCATGGTTTAATCGTCAATCCAACAAATTTGCTTTTTCCCCTTTACTAAGTAAATTTATAATATTTTTTTTTCAGGACCTCAAGAAAATCATGGATAATGCAAAACATGGAGTAATTTACTTCAGCATGGGATCCAATTTGCGGAGTGAATATTTTCCAAAGGAATTAAAAGAAGACCTTGTTAAGGTATTAGGAGAGTTGAAACAGACTGTTATTTGGAAATTTGGAGAAGATTTACCAAATCGGCCGAAGAACGTCCACATCGTGCAGTGGGCACCGCAGCAGAGCATTTTAGGTTTGGAATGATTATTATGTGTATTATTTTTAAGGTTTTCATAGACAGATAAAGGAGACTGGGCCACACGTGTTCAAAGTAAATTCCTATGAATGAGATTTATCATCGTAGTAAATAAACTTCTATTACAAAATGTAGTGTAGTTGAATAAATAAATGTTACAGTTAGGTTGATTATACCTTTAACAGTTACGACATAAAAATGTATATGATACTAGCTGCCCCGGCAAACGCTGTTCTACCTTACTCTGATCATTTAGAAAAATAAATGTTGGCCGATTCTCATAGATACCGGATAAGCACAAAAAATTTCATCAAAATCGGTCAAGCCGTTTCGGAGTAGTATGGCAACGAAAACTGTGACACGATAATTTGAAATATTAGATTTAGGAATCTTAATTGGGTTGATAACTTTTTAATTAAAAAGAGGCAAAAACTTAATGTTTTTAATTACCGGCTTTTCAATTTCATGAATGTCTTCAATGAGCATCCATAAATCATTTATTTTTAAATTACAGCGCACCCTAACTGCGTGTTGTTCATCACTCACGGTGGTCTGTTATCGACCACCGAAGCTATCCACTTTGGTGTTCCAATGGTCGGTATTCCAGCGTTTGCTGACCAGTTTATTAATATCCAACGCGCTGCGAGTAGGGGATTTGCGAAGAAAGTAACGCTCTCGTATACTATGGCTGAAGAAATTCAGGAACAGGTTGAAAGCATTTTGAGCGATCCCAAGTGAGAATATATTATTTTATTAATTGAAAGTTATTTAAAACAAAACGGTCATGAGATATCGATTAGCGAAAAAGACTAAATGAAAATTTATACGAATATATCAATTTTTAATTTCGTATCATCGTACATTCGTAAGTTTCGTTCATATATTTTCTCATCAGTCATAAATACGTTACATATTTTAGTGGCTATTATAATAGTACTGGTTAATGATCAAATCATGTAGTTTTTGGTTTTCTTTGGCTATATAATTGTAAATGTTCGAGCTTACTTTTAGGTATGCGGCAAGGGCGAAAGAATTGTCGCTAGTGTACCACGACCGTCCAGTAACACCTGGCGATGAGCTGGTGCACTGGGTAGAACACGTGGTTAAGACAAATGGCGCGCCGCATCTGCGCTCTCCCGCACTTATGCTGCCCTGGTACCAGAAGCTTTACCTCGACTTATTTGCTGTTGTTTTAGCAGTTTTTGTAACTATTTTGCATTTCATACGAAAACTGTATAAAAGAATAGTTAAAAAATCTAACAAAAATATAGGAAATAAGAAAACAAATTAAATGAATTATATGTACAATAAGTTTTTTTTTATTACGAGACTTACCTCCTTACATGTACTTAAACATAGTTTTTGGCAGTCATAGAAATATGGTTCCGGCGAAGAAATTCGATTACTAAGGCGGGATCAAGACTGCCGTTGCTACGGTATGACAAAACAACGCGGGTTCGAATCCTGATGATAATTTTATTTCTATTCTAAACTTCTAACTAAAATTTAAATTTAACAAAGGCCGCGTTCCATCGATACAATACTGTAATCATTGAAATGATGTTTCGTATTGGTTGAGATGGTTCCTTATCATCTCAATAGATGGCGGTATTATGTGCCTGATGGACACCTAATGTCAATTAGGCACAGAAAACCGAAAAAGTAGAAGAAATTCGATTGTTGAGGCGGGGTCACGAGTGACCCAGAGGCTTGCCGTTGCTGCGGTATGACAAAACAACACGGGTTCGAATGCCGCCTCGTGATAATTTTTTTCCTATTCTTTCAAAATTTCTCATTCATAAAGCATTTCAATTCTATAAAACTAAAACTTAAAGTCAAAGAGGTAAAAGTATGTTTTTCAGATTTTAATTATGTTCCGATATTCATAATGATAATAAATAATCAGATACAGATGTCACTTTTCATAACTCATCAAAACTTGTGCAGCTATCGAATCCCCTAGAATGTCGAATCAACGAAACGTAGGGCATTCGTACGGATTGTGCCTTGGTGTTAAAACATTGTTTACCTGTGCAATGTTCCGCCCAACTACCCCCACTTTGCGACTGGCTGGGATTTGTTATCAACTGACGACTATCGACTATCGGCAACATTAACAGTAGTTGCGTAGAATTATAATTGTAAACTTAATTTATTAACTTAGTAAAGCTAATTAAAAAAAAAAAAACAAAATTGCAGCTCATCCAAACTGCGTGTTATTCATCACTCACGGTGGTCTGCTATGGACCACCGAAGCGATCCACTTTGGTGTTCCATTGGTCGGCATCCCAGTGTTCGCTGACCATTTCACTAATATCCAACGCGCTGTGCACAAGGAATTTGCGAAGAAAGTAACGCTCTCGTATGCTATGGCTGAAGAACTTAAGGAACAGGTTGAGAGCATTGAAGTGGGAGTCAAGCACTACTTCGGCACAAATTGGGTCAAGCTCGCACCGGGGAAGTTACCACACCCTCATAGAAAACCGGCGTGAAGTGGTGGCATATTAACAGTATGCTATCGCGTTTCGTACGGTGAGTGAGGGGTCCGGAGACCC
>NC_052110.1:5362600-5388274 GCF_012273895.1 Zerene cesonia
TTTTGTATAATCCCTTTATAATGACTTCTTGTCTGTACGTTGATTATGAAAATCACTCTTTAATTTTCTGTTTAATTAATTAAAAAGACAATTTTTCTTTTTTACCAATACTGCATTCAATTATAAGGTAAGTACTTGGGAGGATGTAGAAATAAAAAAACAAAATTGAATTAAGCTATACATTAATTTAATTTCTTTTCTTAGAACCTATATTTTTGCCAGATTTTTTGAAAATGCTTCTATACAATTTCTTTAATATATACATAACTGTTATAAGAACTGCTAGAATAGTAGCAAGCAGGTCTAGATAGAGCTTTTGGTACCAGGGCACCATAAGTGCGGGAGAGCGCAGATGCGGCGCGCCATTTGTCTTTACCACGTGTTCTACCCAGTGCACCAGCTCATCGCCAGGTTTCACTGGACGGTCGTGGTAAATTAGCGATAATTCCTTTGCCTTTGCGGCATATCTGAAAGTACAATGGAAAATTTAGATATTTTAAGCTAAAAAGAAAACGAAGAACTAACTGACTAGCACAGCTTTTATAATAATTATTAGTCATTACACGAGCGCGAAAGTATCTAACTCTCCATATCTGATATGTTGTTATGGCCTATGAAAATAAAACCCTACACCAATGAAACAACAAATGAAATTTATAATTTTCACTATGTAGAATGTTTGATTCACTATTCGATGCCTCACAACCGTTACGTTTTACAAAATTTCCAACGAAGAAAATACTTTTACTCACTTGGGATCGCTCAAAATGCTCTCAACCTGCTCTTTAAGTTCCTTAGTCATGGTATACGAGAGCGTTACTTTCTTCGCAAATCCCTTGTTCACAGCGAGTTGGATATTAGTGAACTGGTCAGCAAACACTGGGATGCCGACGATGGGAACACCAAAGTGGATGGCTTCGGTGGTCGATAGGAGACCACCATGAGTGATGAATAACACGCAGTTAGGATGAGCTGTAGTTTAAAAAATTGTAGTATTGCATATGAAATGCATGTATTTTATTATCTGCTATGTGACAAAAATCTATACAAACCCAAAATGCTTGGCTGCGGTGCCCATTTCACAATGTGGACATTCTTCGGACGATTCGGTAGGTCTTCTCCAAATTTCCATATAACAGTCTGTTTCAACTCTCCCAAAACCTTAAGAATTCCTTCTTTCAGCTCCTTTGGAAATTTTTCACTTCGCAAATTGGAACCCATACTGAAGTAAATTACTCCGTGTTTGGCATTATCCATGATCTTCTTGAGATTCTGAAGTGATATAAAAACGTAGGACATGTAGGAAAAATAACGCCATTTTTATTATTGTATCAGAATAGAATATTTAAATCAGGAATTAATACATTATTCCACTATAAAAAAGTTTGAAGAATTTGATTATAAATTCCGGTAGGCCTTATATTTTTATCGCTAAACTTCTGTCCCGTCCTAGCTTTTCCCATTATAGCCTATAGCTCAGTGATCACGCATATCTATTTATCTATCTATCTATCTATATATCTATAATTATAGCCATTATAGTCTATAGCTCAGTGATCACGCATATCTATCTATCTATCTATCTATCTATATATCTATAATTATAGCCATTATAGCCTATAGCTCAGTGATCACGCATATCTATCTATCTATTTTCCGTATAAATAAAACCAAAGAAAGTTCATCTACTAAAAGTATAAACATTACCTCTGGCAGAGGTTTAACGTTCGTATCAATATGGTAACCTCCAATTGGCTTGTAACTCTGAGGTAATTGGGTAGCCCCTCCCATTGACGGGTGAGAGTTACCCAGCATCAAAGACGCATTGTATCTCAAAGTTTCCAACGTAGGCACTGGTTTGCTCTTATCTCTTATATGGGGTATAATATATTCTTCGTAGTATTTTTGTTCCATACCATACGTGAGCCTGTAAAAGTATTCAAAATATAGAATTAATAATATATTTTATCCTTCTTGGTTGCGTTTCTAGAGTTCTTATTTGTGGTAAGATAGCAAAATTGACGGATCTTGACCGCATAAAAAGTGATAGCTTTCAAGCAGAAAAAAATATTTTCGAGGATAAGTACATAAAAATATGGATTGGAAACCCTTTTGTTACTCACCAATATTGCTCGTATTGTCCAGCTAGCTGATAATATAACTCTCGTAACCGCTGCAAGAAGGTAAATGGAGGAATATTAGCAGATAAACCATCCGTGATATATGCTGGGTTGGGTAGATCATCTATTAACTTAAGCACCATCCAATGCGGATCTACAGTTGAGAGCCAGATCATTGGGCACTCGTAGATAGCTTGTATACTGTGAATAAAACAATTAGTTATGAGCAATTGTTATGAATAAAAACTTTGCCTCTAAAAACTTTTTCTATACATTCACATGTATACCAATATCCTAAAATTAAAAGCCATCCCTGATTGCTTCGTGATGCAATAAGAGAAAACCAAAAAGAGGAGTGGAATAAAGGAAATTCGGAATAATGTTTGATTAGACCAATCAGCGTCCATGATGCATATCGCTTGCACGTTTGTTGATAGTGAATTTGACGGTTTCTAAGGAACATTTGTTTTTTACGTCACAGTCGGCAATGGAGCTGGTGGGTCGCCTGATGGTAAACGCTACCACCGCCCATGAACATTTATAGAAGCATAAGGTCGATTGCAGACCTTACGCCTCTATGGCTCTCTCTCCTCTATAAATGGATTGCCGACTTAGGGAAAGGATTAAGAAAGGATTGGCAAGAGGAATAAGGGAAAGGACTGGGATCGGTAAGGAAAAGGATATAGGCCTTCGGCTCCCCCATTCACCGAAGTGGAGGTGTGGTACTTCCCCGGTGCGAGGTGGCCCAATTCGTGCCGATGCGTGGTCAACTACCACATATAAGTATACTGTATAATTTATACAGTATTGATAAATGATGCGCTAAATTGTAAATGGTTTGGTTTACAATCTCACGGGATAAAAAATAACGGTGTTTGCAATCTGACGGTGAAATATGTAATTTATTTGCCGCACGTGAGGTCAAAGGAAGTTAGTACATAGAATCATTAGAATTAGAAATATTGCTAGAGCCATAAATGATTTCACATAGCAGTGTTGGCTCAGTGGTAAGGACCTCAGACTTCATAATCGATAAGTTGGGGTTCGACACCAGGCTAGCGTGCACGAAATAAATTGAATTTTCAATTAATCTACACACGTGGATTACATCACCACTGCTCGAAACAGTAAAGGAATACATAGTGAGGAAACCGGCATATCCGAGAATTAAAGTCCGACGACGGTGGGTTATGGCCTAAACCCTCACAGGAGGCCTGTATCCTAGTAGCGGGAACATATATGGGCTGATGATGATAAACTATTTCTAGACACAAAAAAATCGCAATAGAAAAGAACACAAAAATCAACACAAAGAAAAACAAACTAACGAAAAATTAAAAAATAATTAAATACACATCTTACCCCGCATACAGCTCTGAGAACATCCATTCTGCGATAATGGCATCAAATTTTTTATTTTTGTCCTTAAATAACTCTTGGACTGGTGCAGTAGAAACAGTTAATCTAGCATTTTCTATAAACATGAAGAACATTAAGCTTACGTCTTGCAAATTGAACTTCTCCTGCATTATCGCTTCTATGTTGGTAATTTCCTCTGGAATAATAGTTGCTTTATAAGTTCGTTTTGACATACATCAAAGGCATCGTTTTCAAAATTTGGCGAAGCTTTCATCATAAAAACTGTAATAAAATTCACCCCATTTGCATAAAAATTAATAGGAAAACTGGTACTGGTACTGGTTGAAACATTAATACATGAAACTGAGATGGTTCGTTTCATGTTAAGCGATCACGACTGCCCAACAAAGAAAATGACTCTGCGAATGCGCTGCCCGTGTATAAGGGCTAAGGAAACGAGTGACAACTGGAAAGAAGAGAACAGCTGGGTAGGATGTGACAAAAGAGAACGGGTATGAAATGAGCAGGGAGTGTTATTTAATATGATGGAGGTCAGGAGCCTACACTATTATCGATAGGGGCAAGAATTAAAAAAGTAAATGTAAAAAGTACAGATTTAGCCTCTTGCATGGCAGTTCTTCCATGCCGTGCCGGTTATTCGATTATAACCCAGTTTAATGCGCAGGTATACAAAGTTTGTCTAAAGGTTGTCAAAGGTTGTCTAAAGGTTGTCAAAGGTTGTCAAAGATTGTCTAAAGGTTGTCACAGGTTGTCTAAAGAGCATCGAGTACGTAAAATATTGTGTGTATCTTTTTCTAAGGGATAGGGATTTTTTTGGATAAGTGTTGCATATTATATACCAAGAGCTTTCTAAACAATGGACACTATAATATTGTTAACGTCACTGTCTGTGAAAGGTAGGTGGATGTCAAGCAAGGGTTAGTAGGATGGAAATAAGTTTAATTGTTATTAGTGTTACAATAGAAAATGGTTGTTGAAATACAAATTGACCTTAGCAGAGAAAATATTAGATTATTTAAAGACATTTTCAAGTCGCAATTCAATAAATTCAATAAAAAGTATGTCTTTACCATTGATAACATCTTTATTTTCTTCAGCCTTCACTATCGTGAGATTCTTATTGGGCTTATAATCTGAGATGGAAGTTATGTATGTCACCTGAAAAACGATATTTTATCTTTAAAAAATAAGGAAATGATAAACGAAAAGCCCTTGGCTAGACATTGATACAGAAACTCCTGTTAAAATGTTACAAAATTTAACTTATATTTGGTATTCTTAGCGATTTTATGCCTAGAATTATCACGACAGGCATTACTTTCTTTAGAAAGCATCTAATATATCGCAATTCAATATTATTGCATTATGTTATAACAAAGGGATAACCAATAATAATTAAATACATTTAAAGGAGCATGCATATTATGTCCATTTTATATAAATTAATTATTGCATGTAAAGTAAGGAATTTGAATATTCTTTCACAAGCTGAACTACCTACAACATTATTGGTATACGGTATACCATCTAGACTATATACACGGATAGATTTAAATTAGCGAATCTTTTATATTTACCTCATGTCCCGCATTAATGAGGTGTCTGACGATGCCATCTCCGAGAATAGCGTGACTTTTACCAGCCAGGGGACTGATCACTAAGATGTTATACGACTCACAATAGCACACCATGAGCAACACGCAAACCACGCCTAACAAACCTGACGTCATTTTCTGAAAACAAAAAAATCAAATTGATCAATATGTTTATTTCCACTGAGTGATTAAAGCACTTCTTTAAAACACGTTGTTTTATATAAGACTGAGAATTCCTTACATTTACTGCATATGTACAATTAACGTTTGCAGAGGCAAGGCAAGGCATAAGGTCCCTACAAATGAGTTGGGTTCTTTAAATGGAGTGATAAATTAATCGTTGACGAGCGGAATAAAGGAAAGGACTAGGAAGGGTAAGGAAAAGGATATGTACCTCCAGCTTTGCCACTCACCGTGCGAAACATAGTAGCATTCTCACGCTACTATTTTACGCCAATATTCTGTAGGATTGTGGTACCTTTCCCCGTGCGAGCTGGCTCTATTCGTGCCGAATCGTGCTCGACACCCACATTCAATAATAAAGTATTCAGTGTTTTTTTTTCAATATTATGGACTCTATTTTACGACAAAAATGTGTAAATTACATTATTATGCTTTTAAATCCTACGATTATCTATAACAATAAATAAAATCGGATTGTCTGTTTGTAAAAACAAAATTATCGTTTTTTGGTAAATACACATGAGTACCAAAAATACACTAAATTTCTCAATCTTAATTCTTAATTAGCATATGCGAACGTTTCTAACGTTCCTAGAGCTGGTTTTCAATTAGACCCCTTAAAATAATGAATTAAATATGTAAAACTAAATAATATTTATAATGAATGGATATGCAATAATAATCGTATTATTAAATAAACAAGCTAAATACATAATTATACTATTTAAAGTCGAATCGTACATAAAATGAGAAACCCTATCCTACTTATCCTACTAATCCTACTAATATTATAAATGCGAAAGTTTGTAACGATGTGAGTGTGTTTGTTGCTCTTTCACGAAAAAACTACTGAACCGATTGCAATGAAATTTGGTACGTAGACAGCTGGACAACTGGAATAACATATAGGCAACTTTTTATCCCGATATTCTTACGAGAAACGGAATTACGCGGGTGAAACCGCGGGGCGCAGCTAGTATTTTAAATGCGAAAGTTTGTAAGGATCTGTGTGTGTTCGTTGCTCTTTCACACAAAAGCTACTGAACTGATTGCAATGAAATTTGGTACGTAGATAGCTGGACAACTGTAATAACATATAGGCAATTCTTTTTATCTCGATATTCCTACGGGACTAACGCGGGTGCGGCTATATTAAATACGAAATAAACAAAAACAAATATTAAATTACCTAAGCAGATTTGTACCTTATACAATTTACCTTGCCTATTTTATCTTATATATAAAAGTAAAGTCAATGGTGCCGCTTATCGTAAAAGTCGAGAACGGGAAGACCAATTCGGCTAATAAGAAGGTTCTCATAAAAAATAAAACGTACCCCAGGTGAAGCCCGTCTCACTGATAGTATTAAATATTATTTAATATACAGATTATTTCATACTACCTATTTGGAGAGTACAAATGTAAATCAAAATGTCATGATGTAAAACTGTTGGAAATGATAAGAACAATTGTACATACAGATAACAAAGGATTTCCTTGAAATATTTTAGTTTTAAGAAGTATACGATAAAATTATGGGATAAGATAAAAATACTATAGACCAGCCAAAAAAAAAAAAAAATATATATGTGAATGTAAAGAATTAAAATTAAGACGCTAACTGGTTCTGTGTCACAGGTTCGAAATCTGCCTCATCATCGATTTTTTCAATGCTTTATATTTATATGAAATATTAAAAAAATATATCAACATACAAAAACACATTGCTTGAAAATTTCAACTGCATATCTACTACGGATTATGCGAAAACCTCTGCTGATAAACAGAAGGGCAGACGGACAACAGCCTCAAAATAGGTCTCCGTTTGTACTCTTTGTGTAGAGATCCTTAAAGACATAATATTCCATCGGATTGGAAAGAAGTTTGGTGGCTCAGTGGTAAATTTTGAAACGATGCTCGGACTTGAAACGACAAGTTGAAGGTTCGAGACCAAGCGAGCGTGTAGGAAATAAATTTATTTTTCAATTTATATACCTATGTCGATAACATCATTACTGGTCGAAACGGTGAAGGAAAACATCGCGAGGAAACCGGCAAGTCCAACAATCAAAAGTTCGACTACAATTGACATCTACCAAGTCGCATTTGGCCAGCGTGTATCTTAAAAGGTCTACATCCCAACAGTGGAAACCGAATATATGGGCTGATGAAATCCATTTAACAAGATGATACGTTGTAACTTCTCAGGATTATCTGAATATAATTATATAGGTTTACATATTCGATACGTAAATTTTTTCATCCACATTTTTTGCAATCCGTCACAAACGAAATTGAAAAATCACTTGGTTTTTTAATATGTTACATGCCATGTTTTCATATCATAAATCTGCATATTACGGCATAGATAAATAAATTTGGAGACTGGCATGATCATTTTTGTGCAAACTCTTGATAGTTTAATTAAAAAAAAAAAAAAAAAAAATTGTTGAACACTTAATTAACAAAGATAAAATAAAACAGTTACCTGTTTATAACCACCGAATACGAAATTATATAACGAGACAAAATCACCGCACCGAAATAAATTAAACTTCCCAAGTTACTTAAGGAACGCATATATTCGACGATTAAAAAAAAATATATAAATTCAAATGACAACACGTACACCCATGGCAATGATAAAATCCCATATGAACATTATTAATACATGGTTTATCGAAAATTGTGGGAAACGTATCATATCATATCATCACAGATTAAGTAGGAACCTAACCTAAACAGAATTTATCTGCTCATTCTACTCATCCCTTCCTTACATAATATTATATAGATTAAAGAACAAGCAAGGAATAAAAGCCGAATTAAACTTAGTACTCAAAAATTCTAATTATTATCTTCTCTTATGAAATTTTAATTCGCAAGTAGCAAAATTAGTGTAGTTTACAAATCTTGAAGTCATAAGTATCATATAATCGATTTATGTATCACACTTCACACTAATCAGACTAATATTGTAAATGTGAAAGTATGTTTGTTTGTATGTTTGTCCGTCATCACGCTGAAATTACTGAACTGATATTATACTGATATCGATTCTTATGAAATTCTGTGTGCATATTGGCCTTACACAAAACATAACTCTAACTGGCAACGCCAACTATGCTTACACAAAACATCTAATGTTACCATGACAACTGATACTGATGATGACGTATCATTGGAAACGACATGCCCAAATCCACACGCGCGATGCAAATTCTGCGCACGGAATTGAGTGGACATGTGGCATACACTTTAAAACGGCTTAGAGCTAACGCTCTTAGGTACTAAGTGTAGAAACACTTTTCGAAAGCTTATTTCACTCCTTTGCCTTTGTTTTGAAAAATTTAAAATAAAATAAATTAAAAGTTAAAATAGACATGACATGCAAATTTTAATCGTAAACGATATTAGAGACTGTTTCTAAGGTACCAAAATAAAAATTGTGCATATCAATGTTTGGGTTTTTTTTTTCGTGTAGTTTTATCATGTATTATCTCCTATGCGTATAATCAAGTTAACGATATCTTTATTAATGAGGCAACTAACAGACGCTTGATGTAATCGTGGATTTAGAGCGAGATATAAAATGTCGGCTCACACAACTCACAAGGCCGAAGTTAGTATAGATTGTGTTTTTGTGATTACAGATTGTGTGTATCGCTTGGCGATAGCTTTCGTTTTCATTATGGGCGATCTTTTTAACCGACGTTCGCAAAACTGAAGAATTAAATTTGACTGTATTTTTTATCGTTTTGTTTCACGATAAATCTTTGGTTTTTCAACCGAATTACGTGATTTGTTTTGTGTTCGATATGGCGTTATTATTATTTAGACCAATCAATGAATTGAGAGTGGTACGTCCCTCCCTAGGAACGTTGGTGACCTTTCTTGTAGGAAATAGTATGTATGACTATTGTTCTTGTAATTATATTATTGACTGAATAATAACTTTTAAATTGTCTTAGATATACAATTCATGTATAAAATATTGCGTCACTGTGTTGTTTACAAAACTCGTTTGGAACTTTTTGGTTCTGTTTTTATTTATGTTCCACAATTTTGTGGTTCTAGGCAGAAAATGCCGCGAATAGTGCACAGTTGTTGAAGACCGCTCATCCAGGTGATGCGGATGGTATTTCAGCTTGTGTCGAGCCGTGCGGTTGTGGAATTTGGCAGCCGGAATTAGGTGAAACAGTTCATCGGAACACCACCTATTATAAAGGCGCCCGAATACGTACAGAGACGCAACATCACGTCGAAATGCCAATGGATCGAGCCGATTGGTTAGCTCGGGTTTGTCGACGATTCGAGTAGCACGACGTTGAAGGCGATCTAACGGAAGTTAGAAGTATTGAGATGCTCAAGCCCAGAGATGAGAACAGTATTCCATATGAGGCCGGACTTGTGCCTTATAGAGTTGCAGCCGGTGGGCCGGGGTGAAATACTGTCTCGCTCTAGCAAGCACCCCTAGCTTTTTGGAAGCTAAT
Source organism: Zerene cesonia (assembly GCF_012273895.1). Lineage (NCBI taxonomy): Eukaryota > Metazoa > Arthropoda > Insecta > Lepidoptera > Pieridae > Zerene > Zerene cesonia. Next base: position 5,372,372 of record NC_052110.1, read on the forward strand.
TTGACTTTGTCTTCCAAATGACCCCTGAACTAGACGTCGCTCGCTATGTCGACACCGAGGATCCCGATACAAGGCTTGGTTTTGAGAAAAGTGTCTTGGAACTGAGGCGTTACCATCAGTAGCTTTTTTTTAGTGGTGAATGCGCAAACTTGTGTCTTAGATGGATTAAAGCTGACTAAGTTAATTTGGCCCCAAATAGATATTTCATCTAGGGATTCGTCAATTCTGAACACAAGTTCTCCCGCGTCTTGCCTGCTCCTGCCCTGGCCCTTCGCTCGATTGATAAGAGCCGGCAAGAAACTCTGTACTTGCTCTCTTCCAGTCATGTAAATTTTACATTTTAATGTATAGGTAATATGTATGCATAATAATTGGTCTAGTAGATGTATAAACCTTTTTATACATTTTTAGCTTAATTCTAGATTGCAAATGAATATGAAATCTTTGTACTATTGGAAGTGGATGCTAATACTGATAAAATAAGAAAACAACATCGACTTACTCTAAAAGAGGAGTCGATCCTTTTGATTTAAAAAATATCGTCTAAATGAGCAACATTGTACGCAATCTGTGTCAAATGAGGTGAAGCCCTTTATGAATTATCCAAAAAGACCTACAGATTCTATAAAAACTAAAGTAAGTACCATACCCAATTTAAATGAGTACATTTTGAAGATATAAATATATGTTAATAAACAAACAAGGACACTATAAAATCACAATGGCAAAAAATTGTAAATGTAATGTAATCCACCAAATCTCTTGATATCAAATTTATCTAACAACTAGCTTTTTCCCACGGCATCGCACGTAATTTAATAGATGTTATTATACATAAACCTTCCTCTTGAATCACTCTATCTATTAAAAAAAATCCCAAAAATTGGTTAGTTTTAAAGATTTAAGCATACATAGTATTAGCATGCTATAGTGATAGTGAAGTGATATGAATAATTTTGATAAGACATCATCTAAAAATATGAATCGTTTTTATTAAGAATATCATGCAGTTGTCCATTTCTTCGTAATGCAATATATTTTATCATGCTACTAACCTTTACTATATTGATAAATATCATTCATGGATATTGTCTTGAAACATCACCAACTGTATTTATACATTTAAAACAAGACAATTCGTTTATATATACACATACTTATGTAAGGCGCTTTTAAGAATGATGTCCATATTCATCATCCATACGAGGCGTAAAGTCTAAATTTCTTTCCCGATCTTACAGTTAATTAGACATACCCACAGTACTTGGATGCATTGATAAGTACCCTAGTAGCAATCATTAGGTCAGCACAACAGTTAGAACATATTAACGATATAGAACGTAAGAGCGACCTACCTTTAGACTATTCCAAGAAAGTAGGCTTTTGTAACAGCTGTCTAGAATAAATCGCGTTTAAGTCCGTTTAAAAGTCTTTCATTTCTAAAGGTGACAGACATAGTGATTATGATAATAAATTATCAAAGTATTTAATCAACTTGTTTCATTATTTATACTATCTATCATCATTATGTATACATATTTATATATCATATTTATATTATCTATCTTGAGTACAAAAATTCATTGATATATTTGCTATAATGTGTATAAAATGCCACTAAACGTTGTAAGGTTTTGTTTGGGTTATTTCGTCCTCCAAGGCTATTACAGCCATGTTAATGCAATTTACCATTAATCCTATGCTACTAATATTATAAATGCGAAATTTTGTAAGGATGTGTGTGTGTGTTTGTTGCTCTTTCACGTAAAAACTACTGAACCGATCGCAATGAAATTTGGTGAGTAGATAGGTGGACAACTGGAATAATCATTGTCAATCATTGTTTTATTGTGTTGTTCTAATTTTATTGTCTTGTTGAAATTGTATCTTGCCCTATGTTTGAAGCTCTTTTGAAGGTGCATAATATTTTCGATGCTAGAGTTCTCCAGTAAGATTTCAATACACCTACCTGCCTTTTAACACCAACAAGTGTAAAGTGATGCCTTTCTCGCGATCCCGTTTTCATCTTCATGTAACTTATAATTTATTTGACATTAGCAGAACACCCCGGCTTCGCTCGTGGTACATATATAGCCTATAGCCTTCCCAAATAAATGGGCTATCAAACACTGAAAGAATTTTTCAAATCGGACCAGCAGTTACTGAGATTAATGCGTTCAAAAAATAAACAAACAAACTCTTCGGCTTTATAATATTAGTATAGAGTCCATTAGAAAAAACTGAAAACATATATGACCTAAGATTTATAGTGGATCGATCGTTTGATTTTCATTCACATATGACGATATTTGTAAGAAAACAATCAAAACTCTTGTCTTCATGATTCGAGTTGCTACGGAATTTAATGGCAATAGAGTTGCCATACTTCTGTTTAATGCCTATGTGCGCAGCAAATTGGTGTACGCTGTATCTCCAGATCTCTCCAGATCCATATGGGATCGATACTGGAGATACGAACCTGGAGAGCGATATCATGAAGATAAATGGAAAAGGAAATAAATCAGAATAAACGGGTTTTTTGGTATACCATCATTTTCGACAATAATTATCCAGAAACAGTTATCGTCATCACTATGTGGACGAACAGTCCAGTGAAATCATATGCTCCATATTTCGATTATTATAAGTCAATAGGAAAAGCCCATCGGACTGAACATTTTTGCAATGACATCATTTCTGTTTAGGTTATAGAGTAGCTGGGCTATTTTCATCTTTGATGCTCATCACTTGTTACAACAGTAGTCGTCGCATAATTTTCATATCTTTACTTATATTATAGAGAGGAAGCTCATATTGTATTTTTGTAGGTTTTCACGTAAAACCACATACATTAGCACCTGAAGCATAGAATAAATTTTTCTGGTGATTTTTTTTAATTCAGTGAATCATATATATCAAGGTATTAATAAACTTGTATGTCATGCAGTCTACTTAATGTTTTCAAATTGCATAAGCTGTTATAGCATAAAGCTATAGCGTTATAGTAAGCTACGTTCAATGTATGTAAATTTAATCATCTATGCATATATTATCTGTATTGTTAGATATTCTTTGACATTCACAGAGGACGTGTTTCTGCGAATGCGATGTCCCTTTTTAAAATAGGGATAAGGAAAGGATTAGCGACTACGAGAAAGAATGGACAGTCAGTGGTGAGGAAAGGGAAACGCTCCCTCCGCTCCCCCACTTACAAGGGAAAGCGAACGAGACAAGTGGCTAGCTATATTAAAACTAGGTAGATACGCCATCAACGCACTCAAATACTTTTGAATATTGTTCTTCTTCACACCAGAGCAAATACCACAGCATAATTATATGTATTATGGTCACTGAACGATGACGTATGGACGGGTAATTCAGGGATTAAGGCAAGACATCACATCATCTTTAAAATTATGTTGACTTCACTTTGAGTTCACCATGTTAATTGGAGGTTATAGCGACTAAACTATGCCAGGCAGCCATACTGCTATTGTACTACCAATTTATATAATTAAAAAAAATTAGCATCATCATAGTACATACAGATTGATACGTACAGATTTAAGCACGGAGAACTTGGGCCGATATGAGCATTTCATTAATAAATAACTTGTAGAGAAAATAATAGATATAGCCAGTAATAGTTCAATGATTTTAAGATGTTGAATTCTGGAGCGAGATTCACAAAACATTTTAGTTTCATATACATGAATCCTTATTAGCATTTTACTTGACACGCTGAGATCGTTGTATTATAATGTACAATGGTAAATACTGGCATTGTAATTTTATCAGAAAGTTAGTATGGAGCGTAAGTTAATTGGAAATAACTAAAGAGTTTGATGATGTATTTGGTTAATAATACGATATGATAATCGTGTCAAATCAGGAAAGCTATAGGAACGAATTGCTGAATAGTTTTATAAAGGCAATATTATAAATAAGATGGGATATACATACCTACGTTTATCATTATATTCGAAGCAAAGTTGAGTATTACATGTATAAATAAGAGAGTGGATGTGTGTGTGTAAGTTTAAAAAAGTTGTAACTCGATATCTTAAGACTCGATAATATATAAAAAAATGTTTTACGAGTAATTTCGAACATAACCGGAAAAAATGCAAACGAAAAACATAAATAAGTTTCAAACGAGTTTTGTAGGCAACACTGTCACGCAAGAATTTAATAATAATATATAGATGATTGTAACCATCGTTACATAGTATTAAACAAAGTCGCCTTCTCTGTCCCTATGTCCCTATGTATGCTTAAATCTTTAAAATTCATCATCATCATCATCATCAGCCCATATATGTTCCCACTGCTGGGACACAGGCCTCCTTTGAGGGTTCAGGCCATAATCCACCACGCTGGCCAAGTGCGGGTTGGCAGATGTCACATGTCGTCGAACTTTTGATTCTTGGACATGCCGGTTTCCTCACGATGTTTTCCTTCACCGTTTTAAGCAGTGGTGATGTTATTCACATGTGCAGATAAATCTAAAAATCAATTTATTTCCTGCAAGCTCCGCCCGGTCTCGAACCCCGACTTATCGATTTTGAAGTCCGAGGTTCTCACCACTGAGCCACCACTGCTTTAAAATTACGCAACAGATTTTGATGGAGTTTTTTAGTTGCCTGGTAGAGATCGCTACCTAGCGATAAGGCCGCCCTTTGCGAATTTAATCTAAGTTTTTTGTACGCCTGCTTATCTTTTTATTTTTTACGCAATAAAGAATTTTCATTCATTCATTCATTCATTTTTTTAATAGATAGAGTGATAGAAGAGGAAGGTTAATAACATGTATTATATTGCTTCGAATTAACGCGTGCGAAGCCGCGGGCAAAAACTAGTGAGACTATAATTTTAAAATGATTTTTAAGTTAATGTACCTATTTTCTACAAGAAATGTGACCACCGTTCCTAGGGAGGGATGTATCACTCCAATTTTTTTTCTCTCGTATTTAAATTTAATCGTTTGAGGAACGTTGGTTAAGAAGATCGCCCATTACGAAAACGAAAGCTTTCGCCAAGCGATACTCACAATCAGTAGGAAGAAAGTAATAAAATATGAACCAACCTTGTATTCTTCGAATCACTTCAAAAACACAATCTACACTAAATTTAGTCTTGTGTGAGCCGACTTTTTTTATTAATACTTCGCTTATGTCCACGATTAGATATCGTTAACTCGATTATACGTGGAAGATATTATAGAATGATGAAACTACCGAGTAACTTCAGTCATGCATTTAAAGCCAAAACAATGAATTGCAGAGTTTTAATCTTTTTGCTGGTTTCCGATTTGTCTAACAGAATGTTGGGTACCTTAAAAACATGTTTATCAGATTAGGTGCGAATTGCGCTTATATGTAGATTGTTTGTTGGTTTTGTGGTAATATCTATTTTTAACCGAAGTTCTTAAAGACGACGGCAGTTCAATTCGACTCTATTTTTTCGTCTTGTTACCTACTAAATAACATGGTGGGGGTTTTCAAACATTCGCTTGATTGTGTTTTGTGTTTGATAGGATTTATCCTATTTTAGAATCTGGAGTGTTACCTCTTCCCTAAGAATATTAGTGACTCTTCGTACAAAATAAGGACTGTATTAAACAATATTAAACAATACAATATACAGATGTATTCGGTAATGTTGTAATTGTTTCTATCAGATGATGGTTATGCAAATTTTAATACAGAGTTTGGTGATCCTGGGCGGTTACTGTGACGTCTAAAAGCAGTACTAATTTCAGTGCGGGAAAGTGAAGGCGCAAGATATATAGCTCTGTCTTTTTCTCGCACTGATCAGTGGCCCTCTCGTTGGTACACTGTTTAACGCGTGAACTTAGAACTGAGGCGTCCTTGGTTCTATTCCTAGACTTACAACTCTCAAAATGTCTTGGACTGGCAGGATACACAAGGCTCGCACGGTAGGACACGAGACTTCGGAAGATCGAAATGTTAGCAATATGCGTACCGTTTATGTAACTTGGACTCGACTATAAATATTTTTTATCAAAACAACAATTAATTCTAGGTTTAATCGGTATCGGTTCATAAAATTGGGGCTGTGCTTCCTGTAGTAAAAGTAGCTGTTCGGAGTACTACTATAGCCTATGTCACTAAGTGAAGAGGTAGCTTGCAAATGGTGTAAGATTTTTTTCCAGCAGTTTTTGAGTGAAAAAGTTACAAACATACAAAAACATAAATAATAATTTTTGCATATTCCTTTTGATTTGTATTTAATTGATAATAATACGATGTGTCTTTTGAAATCATGCAGAGATTTAGTGTGATTTGAAATTGCAGGGGTTAGGATTTTAAAAATATTAGGGGTGAAAGGTTAAAATAAAACTTTACGCTGCTTTCAAATACAAAACAAGTGTCCTAGAAAAGTATAGTATAGGTTTAATTTTTAGTTTTATAGCATTGAAATACTTTTTATAAATGAGAATTTTTTTGTAAGAATAGAAAGAGTAGAAGAAATTCGATTACTGTGGCGGGATCACGGGTGGCCGAGAGGTTAGGCGTTAGGCAAGAAACGCGGGTTTGAATCCCGCCCCGTGATCGATTTTTTTTTATTCTTTCAAAAAAAGTATAGTATAATATATAGGCCCACATCCTTTTTCTTACCCTTCCCAGTCCTATCCTCTATTCCTCTCGCCAATCCTTTCTTGATCCCTTCCCAATTTAAAGTTGGCATTCCATTTGTAGAGGTCTGCAACGGACCTTACGCCTCTCCAAATGTTCTTGGGCGGTGGAAGCGTTTACCACCAGGCGACCCATCAGCTCAATTGCCGACTGTGACATTTAAAACTAAAGCTAGGTTTTATGTATGGCCATAATATCTACATTATACGACATACATACATAATGAACCAGACACCAAAAAAATTAAAACATTCAACCTTGAGTTTGACCGTAACATTATCATGTGAGTCAGAGGCGTGAGCTCCGTAGCACCTGCACGTCGTCATTATATAATAATTAGCTGTGCCCCGCGGTGTCACCCGCGTAAGTCGTATCCCGTGGGAATATCGGGATTAAAAGTTGCCTATATGTTATTCCAGTTATACAGCTGTCTACTCACCAAATTTCATTGCATTCGGTTCAGTAGTTTTTGCGTGAAAGAGCAACAAACACAGACACATCCTTACAAACTTCCGCATTTATAATATTAGTAGGATGAGTACTAACGTTCAGTATGGCCTGCCTCCCGCTGTATGCGTCCATACTCGCGATATCTTCCCTCACTATAACAAACTGTTAAGGAGTCAATAAATTGTACTCTGTATAAGGAAGGTATGCAGTGAATTAAAATTAGATTGAATGTTGACAAATATGTCCTGAACAAAAAAATGGCGCCCGAGTATGTCTTATCACACACACACACACACACACACAAGCATAATACGCTCTCACATACACAAGCTGGCTTTAGCGTTTATATTCTTAAATTTAGTTGACTTAATTTAGTCGTCACTGAACTTAGGAAAATAAAATCATTTTCCGAGTTCCTAGAGAATCCTAGAATATCCTTAATTTAGAAGTCAGGATGGTTTTTGACTGACTGAATAATTTGGATGTCCATTTAAGAAGGTGTAATCGCATTTAGTTACTGAAAAGTTGACTTATTTGAATAATTTTACTTCACTTTTATGAATAGCCTTATACTTTTTTATGGAAAAATTTTATCAGAAAAGTTCTGAATAAAGAATTCAATTTTAAATCTTTATAGGCACGAATTTCCTGTTATAACTGGTTTAATAAATCCTTTTTTAAACTGGTACTTTCTTGTAGTATAGTATTTTCCTTTTGAATACACTGTGTTACAAAATTTTTTAATTTGTAAAACGAAATCTATTCGTATATATGTAATTTCTGTACAAATCGGTTCTAAATCTATTACATATCAATGACCTAAATCAGTACCTAGGTCAGTGTGATCAAAAGCCTCTAATATCTTAATTTCCTTCTTGTATGAATGTAGTGTATTAAATGCTTACAGCTGTGTGCATAATTCGAGACTGTTCGAGGTGTGATACCGACGGAATAAATATTATACGCATAAAAAGTTATTTCATTACGCAGCTATTTAATATATTAATTATAATTATAGCGATTAACTGATACATGTCACCTTAAAACAAAGGGCCATGTGCATCGACACAACCACACACAATTTTTACGAGTAATGTAAGATTAATACTAAAGATGCTTCATCCTTCGAGTTGTGGACCACATTTGGTTTATTTACTATTAACTGGAGGTTCCCCTTATGTATGGCTCGGAGTCAGATGATGTATTTTATTTTAAATAGCTAGCACCTGGTGCTGTGTTTGAGGTTGCAATTCAAAAGTTTTAGATTCCATAGATCGGATTAGATTTTCAAGCTTGCCGTAGCTTTGCAGTTTTTTTTTACAGAATAAGTAATTACTTTTGAATAACGCTATCTATTACAAAATAGTAAAATTTTTATTAGTTCCATTGCAATAAACAAGAAGGCGCTTATAAATACATATATTAATAATATGGGAATAAAAAATATGCAGTATCTGTATCTTGAACCGTTGACAGAAATTGTAAAATTTTATAATTTTTTCCTTGATAAGTTCACTAAATACTAATAGTATTCTGAATTTGAAACCGTACACCTTTGACCTTTGATGATCGGTCAGTGAGTGTGTGACAAAATAGAGAAAAATTACGGGCCATATTTAGGAAACGGGTTTCAAAAAATACAATACTGTTATATGAATTGCAATTTTAGGTAACTTGAGTGGCATTTTATGATTAAAAAGATCGAAAGACATCGAGAAAAATCTTTATTTCATGATTTTCTTTGGAGGTACTGAATCTATACACATAATATAAAGCTGAAGAGAGTTTTTGTTTATTGGCAGAGTATTTTCTAGCCTCGTTCAACAACGATTTGCGACAACTATAATAAATTTTGCCATTTTGAAGAAGCGGCAGGCGTTACAAAAAGATGTTTACATTAAGTACATTCTTTCTCAGTAAAATCTCATCTTAACACATCACAAAATTTACTTCAGGCGTATATTGAGTAGTTATTCTTATATTCCAATAGAATTTGATTACAATTTTACGTTTAAAAATAATAATTAAGTGGCTTGACGATTTTGATTATAATGGAATAAAGCAATTCATAATTAACGGATACACAAAAGCAAGTTTGCGAGCGTTATTAAATACACACATACACACACACACACACGCACACACACTCACAAACACTCACACGTACATGCACACGCACACGCACACACGCAAACACATACACATACACGTATTTTTAAACACATAAAATTTTAAACATCAACGATAACTCAATATAAATTGATTATTAACACAGCATATTTTTACCTTTGTATGATTTAATGTAAATTAGTCCAGTTAAAAATAATCTATCTATTCAGTTTTATTTTTCAACATAGATTTTTTTGTGAATAGTTTTGTGCATACTTTTCTTATAACATACGCTATAATTAAAATAAGTACTAGGATAACATATATTAAGTCGAGGTAGCATTTCTGGTACCAGGGCACCATAAGAGCGGGAGAGCGCAGAAGCGGCGCGCCTCGTGTCCGCACAACGTGCTCCACCCAGTGCACTAGCTCTGCTCCAGGCGAGACCGGGCGGTCGTGGAATATTAAAGAAAATTCCTTTGCCCGTTCACGATATCTATTAAATTGATCGTATTAGTAATATGGGGAGATTATATAAAATATGGAATATACATACAGTCGTAATTTTAAACAAAGATAATTAACAAGACTATTAATCTTCAATCGTATATAACATATTCTCATTTGATAGGATATAGGTATTAGTATGAGTTATTGTGACAAATATAATCATTAATCTTAGCAGTCAAACGTTAGGATTTGTGTGCCAATAAAATTTATATTTATTATAGAAATTATATGATTTATTAGTTGATTGCACGAACTTCTTTGAACAATCAACGATCATCGCTATCCCAGTTACCCTTGCTCTTATATTTTCCAAAACAATGCAATCAAATACTCACTTCGAATCCTCAATCATATCTAGAACAGTTTTAAATAATTTTTCAAGCGGTTCTTGTCCCAGAATGAATCGTTTTCCAAATCCTTTCTTTACAGCTCTATTGATGTTTGAAAATTGGTCACCAAACATTGGGAAGCCGATGAGAGGCACCCCGAATTTCAGGGTTTCAAACAATGATAAAATACCTCCATGCGTCATAAATAGGATGGTGTTGGGATGAGCTGTAAAATGTGAAATTTCATTTTCATGTAAGAACTAGCTGTTGCCCGCAGCTTCGCCCGCGAGTTCTAATCAATTTTCATGGTAAAAACTTCTATCCCAAATTACCTCCTCGGGGGTAGAATTTATCAAAATACTTTCTTAGCAGTTACATATATCATAACATCTATGTGCATGCCAAATTTCAGCCCGATCCGTCCAGTGGTTTGGGCTATGCGTTGATAGATCACCATTTCAGTCAGTCACTTCTGATTTATATATAATTAAATGGTAAACTGAGCTGGTTGTAATACTCCCTCAATATCGGTATCAATTGATAGAGGACAAGTAAATGTGTATAAATTCAAATTCAAGATGGCCTAAAGCGGATCAGGAGATTTTTAATTTTAAAGTTTATTCATTTCTCACCCAATATGCTAGGTTGCGGTGCCCATTGTATAAAATGGATGTTTCGCGGCGAGTTCGCTATTGGTTTCTCATACTTCCAAATTACTGTTTGCTTCAGTGTACCGAAGAATTCAATTATCTTATTCCTTGTTTCGTTTGGCATTCTACTACTCTTTAGCATAGTTCCGAGGCTAAAGTATATCACACCTTCTTGAGATTCATCCATTACTTTTTGCAGATCCTGTTAAAAGGAAGTTTAGCCATCAGAATATTAACGTTGGAATGAAATTCTTCGCTGTGGTATATTACTTATTATAGCAGCCTATGTATCGTCATCAGCCCATATATGTTCCCACTGCTGGGACACAGGCCTCCTATGAGGGTTCAGGCCATAATCCACCACGCTGGCCAAGTGCGGGTTGGCAGATGTCACATGTCGTCGAACTTTTGATTCTTGGACATGCCGGTTTCCTCACGATGTTTTCCTTCACCGTTTTATGCAGTGGTCATGCTATCCACATGTGCAGATAAAATGAAAAATCAATTTATTTCCTGCACGCTCGCCCGGTCTCGAACCCCGCCTTATCGATTTTGAAGTCCGAGGTTCTCACCACTGAGCCACCACTGCTTTATATCATGCTGCCTATGTATATCATGTTATAATCCAATCTAATTCCCGGTCTAAGACCACATGACTGCAAAAATAAGTTAATAGTGATTTCATTGATATTCTTAGTCAAAAGCAGTAGTCTAATAGACAAAGTCAGACAAAAAATACACATATATGTGTTATACACATTTGAAATAACCGGGTAGGGCTTAAACTTTGATGAGAGCTTTTTAAAATCAAAAGAATACGAATTACTTGTATAGTTAAACATTTAAAAATTATTTATAATATTAAACTTATGGACGTTTGTTAAATTCACGATACTTACTTGGGGGGCTTACTATAATTTTTCAAAGGAATGAGAAATTTATATCAAAATACTATCAGAATTAAGAAGGCCTTGGAGCTATCGATATTTTTATTCTAAAATTCAACACAAATTTCATTCAAATTTACTATACTTACGTGGGGCAAAGGATCGATATTATCCTTTATATGGTAGCCTCCAATGGCCTTGTAAGCCTGCGGCAGTCTATGAGCATCACCGCACGATATATGCGAGTTACCCAACATAAGAGATGCATTGTACTTAACCTCCTCGTAGGATGGTAGTTTCAGCCCTCTCGATTGAACCGCCGATTTGTAGGAGTTAACGAATATTTCATTATCAATATCATGGCCTTTCCTGAAATAGTAAATTTTGTCGTTAGAGTAAGTAACCGAGTTTATGTTTCGCTTGATGGTAAGCGATCGTCATCGCCCATGAACATTACAGAGGACAGGAAAACATTGATGACGGGTGAAAAGAAATGGGAAGAATGAGAAAATGCAAAAAGGCTTTCGACTCTACAAATCATTGAGCGAAGTACATCAGCATTCATATGCTAATATTTGACGCAGATTTTCCTTAGAGTTTGTGTACCTTCTTCTTTAGCTATTTTGTACTTTTTTTTTGAATTGGAACTGTTTGCATTATTATCGGAAGATTTAAATTTATCGATATGAAACGTAGCTTTGTTTTCCTGTTGTTTGTATGAAACTACACAGAAATAGGCTATTGTCGAGTCTCAACCTTCACCTCCCAAAAAATTTCTTTCTCCCAAAAAAAAACGATGATATATTGGCATTATAATATTTCATTTTATCGATTTTTACAGCCTTAGTGTGACATATTGTACAACACTTATAAATATGCGCTATGACTGCATAGATTTTAAGGGTTTTTGGTTCGACGAAATTGCCTCCAACTGGCTTAGGATGAGAAAATTATTAGTAGTAAAGAACATACCATTGATAGTACTTTATCTTTATTATCGTCCATAAATGCTGCAAGCGGCTGTATAGATCCAGAGAGTATTCTCTCCCCCAAATGTAGACGGTATAAGCTATATTAAGTGGTTCATCGATTAGCGATAATATATCAGAATGCGGTTCTGTAGATGTCGACCAAATTAAGGGACAGTTGAACACTGAAGACAATCTGGAAGTGAGAAATATTAAATTGAAAAAAAAAATCATGTACATACCTCAGAACATATGCTAATTTCTGTGTATTGAAAACATATTGCTACAAATGTTATTCCATAGATCATTCAAGTCGATTCGAAGTCGACAATATTACGATTTTTAGTTTAGAAATTAAAAACTTCTTAACGGATTTTAAACGCGATTTATTCATTATATTTTTAACCCGACGTTTCAAACACTTTACAGCGAGCGTGGTCACGGGGAGACACTGTCTCACTGTCAAAAGTTTTTAATTTCTAAATCGAGTATTATAATCGCGTGAAATCAAACACAAGAAAATACTACGATTTTTAGTATTCTAATTTTTTAGCTAAAACATTCGAAGTAGTGCTATTTGGTAAGAATTGTTTTGTATTTCTTTAGTTTTAGGTTACTAGTTGTAAGGGTTAGAATATTTTTAATTTTATCTTTGAACGTGAAATTTCAAATTGCAATAAAAATTTGGCATAAAAAATCAATGCCTCTTTCATCATAATTTCTTTACCAAAGACCACACCACATGCACGAGTCGTTACAGTTTGAAACCTACCCTGCCCCAAGTTCTGTAAACAGCCACTCCACGATAACAGCATCGTACTGCTCCTTAGGGTCATGCATGAATTTTTGCATCTGGTCACTCTGTAGCGTCGCTCTCATGAGCTCCTGCATTATCGGGAAGAGTAACTGTGTCTCTTGCAGATCCAGCTCCTTTGACATAAATTTCTGCACGTCAAATATACTACCTGGAAAATTTTATAGGTGGTTTATCATTACAATTAACCATTCGTTATTCTTAGATGTATATTAATTTGATGAATGTTTGTAATTAACGAAAAGGAGACGAGCCGGGAGATTGTTTCCTTTTCTTCATCCTTCTCAGTCCAGTCCTTGTTTCCAATCGTCAATACTTTTTCCTTATTCCTTTATCCTAAAATACGGGCGGTGCATTCGCAAAGTCTACCTCTGCGCATGTTCAGGGGCGGTGGTGATCGCTTACCATCAGGCGAACCACAAGCTCAGTTATCCGTTTTGACATAAAAAAGTTTGGTGTCTTTCAAAAAATACATACCAGGTAGCAAATCTGTGTTAAGCGATACATCTATCTGCCTTAGTAGGGGTGGTGGGTTTTTTATTGGTAGAGGCGTTATATAAGTCACCTGAAAAAGTTGAAGAAATGTAGTTAAAATTAAGTCCAGAGTCCACTAGTGAGGTATGGGTCAGATGATATTCATGTGATGCACTGACCGAATTTCTTTACGGATAAGTAGGTGATCAGACTTCTGTGTCCTGCCAGACCGAAACATATTTTCTTGTGAGTCGCCACCGGGAGTTGAACACGGGACCCCACGGTTCTACGTTCACGCGTTAATCACTCATTTTGTCCATTCATTTTTCCATTCATCAGTTCTTCCCTTATCCCTTATCCCTTAAAAGCGGGCAGCGCATTCTCAGAGGTCTGAGCTTCTGCGAATGTTCATGGGCGGTGGTGATTGTTTTCCATCAGGCGAACCACCAGCTCAATTGCCCGCTATGACTTAAAAAAAAGCAAGACCTTAATTTTTGGTTTATGGCTAATTATTTATGCACTAGCAGTCTGATGGACTATCTATCTACTAATATCAAAGTTGATATAGTGGTCAGGCGTCCCAATCTGCGGCTAGTTGTGATCAAAGTTCATCAATTTAAAATTTAAAATATTAATAGACGCTCGTCGCGGTTCCCCCCGAATATCAAGATTCCTGTTTTATCCCAAGGGAGCATTTAATCGGAATAAAAAATATCCTATCACCCAAGTCAGCTTATACGTTAGCTTAGTCAGTAGTTTCAGCGTGATTGACGGACAAACAGCCAAACAAACCAACTTTAACATTTATAATATGGTGTATGTGTGGTATTTTAATTTTTATGCATTAAATAGGCCTCAAATGTAAGCCACAAAAGTATAAGTTACTGTTATTTAAACTTTAAAGAAAATCATATCAATAGAATAAATGCGAGTTAAATAATTATTAATAAATGTAATAGTGAAGTTTGTAAAATATAAAATAAATAAAAAACAAAAGAAAATGTGTCTGTTTTTGTAATAGCGGCCATTTTGGATTTATTATAAAATTTGACATAGTCTATTTATTATTCAATTTTATGGCATTTTGGTGCGTGAGCTATCCTTGACTGAATTTCATTAAACATAGCACAGACAATGCTCTTATTCAGCATCCAACAAAAAAAGCAAAAGCAATGTCTGTTCATCAACTCGAGAGCTACGATAACACAAACAGACACACACACACGACACGTGTATAACACGAGAAGAATAATTACAAATATGACGTGGTTATTAGCGACTTGATTTATGAACAATGTATTATGATAAATAGCCCGGATAAGATAAAACTGTATTACACAATGTTAATTAAAACAGCAATAAATATTTACGAGAATACCACGTCCCGTCTTATTTATTCTCTTGTTTCTGTTATTTGAAACATATCGTAATGTTCTATTTATTAAACACTTTATTGCCCAAACAGAAGATACAGAAATAAAGAAAGAACATGCAATGAAAGTAAAAGATGTACAATTGGCGGTCGTATCGCTAGGTAGCGATCTCTTCCAGGCAACCATGTGGGTATAATTTAACACAAGCAAATATGGTATAATTTGTTTTATAAGGTTGCATTCAATGTGGAGGAAAAACAGATAGAGTTCAAAGGTCATTTTATCTTTTTCATAAAAAAAATTAATCGTCAAATGTGTTGCTAAGTAAAAACTTGAGAACGGCTCGATTAATTCAGCTGAGAAAATTCGTCCTACGGGTGAAACCGGGGTGTACCGCGAACTATTATTAAAATTAAAAAAAAACTAGTTTTTGCGTTATAAAATGTCTGTCTTATTTCAACATTTACGATTATACCAAATTGTTTGTTATTTCAGCATAAGAAAAATAATCATGTTAAATTTTTACATATAGTTTTTCACTATCATTCGTCAAAATTAGTTCACCCAGCCCAAAGTTCTGAGGTAACAAACATATATTATAATCGTATATTAGAAACCGCACACAAATAGTTGCTCTTAATGGCTATCTTTCCGAACCATTCTCTGTTCCGTCTGGTGTG
>NC_052110.1:5389274-5404539 GCF_012273895.1 Zerene cesonia
TGCTCTTGTATTAGTGTATAAGTTGTTTGGAAACCAATAAAATAAAATAAAATAAAATAAAATAAAATAAAATAAAAAAAATTGTTCGAAATTCACCTAGAAACCTCCGCTTCATCATTCATACGTTCATTGCTCAAAAAACATGTACGAGTATAACAATTTGTATGTGGTAGTCGAGCACGCTTCGGCACGAATTGGGCCAGTTCGCACCGGGGAAGTACCACACCCCCACAGAAAACCGGCGTGAAATAATAGCTTGCTATTGTGTTTCGTACGGTGGTTGGGGGAGCCGGAGGCCCATATCCTTTTCCTTACCCTTCCGAATCCTTTCCTTTATTTCTCTCATCTTTCCTTTCCTAATCCCTTCCCAATTAAAGTCGGCAATCCATTTGTAGAGGCGAAAGGTCTGCAATTGACCTTACGCCTCTTCAGATGTTCATGGGCGGTGGTGGAGCTTACCATCAGGCGACCCACCAGTTCCATTGTCGACTGTGACATAAAAAAAGGGTTATATTGCAAACCCATAACAAATTCTACTAATATCCTACTAATATTATAAATGCGAAAGTTTGTAAGAATGCGTGTGTGTTTGTTGCTCTTTCACGCAAAAACTACTGAACCGATTGCAATGAAATTTGGTACGTAGACAGCTGGACAACTGGAATATCATATAGGTAACTTATCTACTTAGTATCGCTATATTCCTACGGGATACGGACTTACGCAGGTGAAACCGCGGGGCGCAGCAAGTACGCTATAAATTCATTTTTGGGAAAGTCAGTCAGTTTCAGAAACAAACGACTATTCGTGGAATGCTGTCATATCGAATCCATATATCGACTTGCACATATAGTGACGTAAGACGTAAATGTAAGTTATTTTTTTAAATTACACGAGGTCATGCATTATGTTATTTTCGCACATAATGTATTATTATTTTCTGTAATTCTCGCTTATTAAGGTAATTAAATTTTGTTTTCAAGATTTAATATAGGGTAAACGTTGAATATAATAGTTGTGCTAGAAAAGATCAGCTTAAACATGCTTTACAATTATTTTAAACTGTAGTTAATGTGATACATTTATTTATGAGATCATAGCTCAAAAGTTATGACAATTAAAACCATTATTTCCACGCAATATTCAGGAATAGGTCAGCATCTATAACATTATATTTAGATATATTATGCAAAACTTCGAACAGCATTCCGAATGTATTAAATGGAAATTTGATGGTCACTTAAACAAAAAGTGATCTAATTTGCATTGTTTGACGATAAGAGATTTAATTGTATTTGCATGAATTTTAAATGTTATTTATCGTGTAATACAATATAATAACACTGTTTTTAGTTACAATGTAACGTAACATCAAATATAAATGATTGTCTCCACTTAAAATGAATAATTATGATTATTAACTGTTATAGAATATTAATTATTATATAATAATAATTGTACTATCTGCTCCCCTGGTTGACATTTGTTTTTAAGTTATTAAAAGCTAGCTATTCAAGCGCGAAATAAAGTGAAAACTCCTTTAGTTCCAATATTTATAATTCCGGCCTAATATCTAACCGGAATAAAGGAAAGGATTGGGAAGGTTAAGGAAAAGCATGCGGGTCTTCAGCTTCCCCCACACACAGAACGAAACACAATATCAAGCTACTATTTCGCACCGATCTTCTGTGGGGTCCCAATTCGTGGCGAAGCGTGCTCGACTCACACATTCAATAATATACATTTATAGTATTGCTATAAATAAATATAAAACATGATAACATGTTATATGCATTTATATTGGCTATATTACGTTACATTCATTGCTAATGCGTTTATTAAGAGATACTTTATACTCCGTAAACGTATAGTAAGCAAGCGGTCGCATACTAACGACTAGGAGTGACCCATCTCAAAGTTTGTAATTACTATATTATTCAAATACAATAGCTAAAGTAAATTTAAATGAACAATTCCTGCAAAATAAGACTATTATTATAGTATACGTGCTATTGATAAAATTGAAATTTACACTGATGTAAATTTTATGTATTTATGTGCTACAAATTAACTTTTATCGTTACAATAATTCCTTTTGAACAGCTTATGACTAAATTTTATCGAAAACATTCGAATAATATAATATAATAATTAAAAAACGTTTTATTTTTTCTTATTTTATGATGCTCAAAAATATTTTTCATTTATAAAGCACAAGCTACGCCCCGCGGTTTAACCCGCGTAAGTCCGTATCCAGTAAGAATATGGCGATAAAAAGTTGCCTATATGTTATTCCAATTGTCCAGCTATCTACGTACTCAATTTCATTGCAACCGGTTCAGTAGTTTTTGCGTGAAAGAACAACTAACACAAACTTTCGCATTCATAATATTAGTATGATAAAGTAGGAAGGATTTTAATGCTATTAAATTAAAAATAAGATGTTAAAAGAGTGCCTAGTGCATATTGGCAAACACGCATAATATTATGACTATTTTAAAATACTTCATATATTTCAGATTATTTTATAATAGAGATTTAATTCATCAGTTATAGAGTGGATCTAGTATGGAGCTTTGGGGTAGTCCATGATAGACAGGCATATGGTCACTCTGGAAGGATCCAGGTGTAACAAATCCATAGATTGTCACTTATAACAAAATTTATTTACGTTATTCTCTCAACCCTCATTCATTCAAGTTCTCTTAGCAACAAATCATGGCTCACTTTATCAAATGCCTTGTTTATGTCGCTACATTGCTGAAATGTCTATACTAATAAGTTTTAATATGAGATGTGACGACTCTTGCTCAGAGAATATAAGGTTTTGGACTTATACAAAAAAGTTAATTGAGTCGTGAGATTAAACTAGTGATACAATAATTTAAACATAAAATAATAATACATATGAAATACTCGTTTCTCCAAATAAGCTCTAAAAATAGTTTCCACGTTTCTTTAGGTGTGGCTGAGGCTGTTTGTGTAGACCATAATACAATTATAATTGTTTGATACGATCTAGCACAGAAACTGATCTACCGAATTTTTTTGTTATTTTATTTTTTAATATGTTATGTATTATCAATATTACAGCAGTATAACACTATTAAATGAATTACATATTAATTAGTATATAACATACTTATAACAATTTCTAAAAAATACGTGACTTAAACTACAAGCTAAAAAAGTAATAACAAATGAAATTTTTAGTTTTATAGCATTGAAATGCTTTATAAATGGTAAATTTTGAAACATCGATAGATGGCGTGGGGGCCCCCAGGCACATAAAACCGAAAGAGTAGAAGAAATTCGATTTTTGTGGCGGGATTACGGGTGGCCGAGAGGCTAGGCGTTACTACGTTTTGGCAAAAACGTGGGTACGAATCCCGCCTCGTGATCAATTTTTTTTCTATTCATTCAAAATTTCTCAAAGAGATGGTTATAAAGTTAAATATTAACCTTCAGTCGCATGTAGATTTCACAGGAGCACAGACATGCCGACAACAATGAACTCCATTTATTTTAATACAGCTACATAGTGAACCGTGAACCATTGGCTATATTTTTTATTCCGGGCTAATCCGGGTGATTTGAGTAAGAATTGAGCTAAGCGCTATTTCCAGAGCTTTCGTCTTGTCTCGAACCTTCTTGTGATGTTGGGTTCCTGATGTTAGGGTTCAACGAAGTCTTAGTAATTGGTACATTACTACTGAGACGTATGTCCGTCTGTCTGTCAGTTCAATAAGTTCGTCTATCGCCAGGCGTATATTTCTGAATCTGATCTAACAACAATTTTTTTTTTATTTGATAATAATAAGGCAGTGCTTGAACTCGATCTTGCCTGATGGTAAGCTGAGATCTAAGATGATGATGTGATGAATATATGGCCTGAGAGAGAGCTTCCCTAGAAAGTACCTATTACTCTCTGAGGTAATAATGAATATAAAATATTTATTACTCTCTACCTACCTACTCTTCTCTTGAAATAACAAAAAAATCGAGGCTACGCAACGGTTAGCATGGCCATAAATTGGTTGGGTGAACAATTGTTTTCGCAGTTTTTCTGTAGTTTTTTTGATGGAAACTTAGTGTCGTGATTACGACTAGATTAGTATTATCGCATTTAAATTTATTCGCATACAAAACACATTAAGTAGCTGATATAGTCGTATATGTTTTTAATAATATTTCGTATTTAAATTATTGTTTTCCTCTTATTTTTCGTCTGAGTCATTTTTATAAAAATGAAAACAATATGTTTTATAAGGTATACATAAAGTTCCATACACTTGCTAATAACATAATGCGGAGAGGTTTAGAGTTTGTTTGCTTGGATGCGCTAATCTCGAAAACTACTGAACCGATTTAAAAATTCTTTCATCGTTGAATATGTAGGTAGGTGACTTTGAGTGCTATAGGTCATTTATGTACAGGCGTAGTTACACAATACAGATGCAATACTTTATCAAGATTAAAAATAATGATATCATGTAATGTCAATCCCGCATAACATATATGCATTTTTATTTATCGGTTTTTGAATTCAATTTTTCATCGGCACCGATAATATATAGGTAATAATAACCAATAATATTGTTGTTTATTTATATTAAGAGTGCATATTGCATACAACGTGTACTGGTACAGATTAGGTATTTAATGCAGAAAGGAATGATATATTGCATTTCAATACTCACCGAATAACTGTATTTTATAATAACACTATCTGTTCGCCCGTGGTACGTACCTATGTCACCTTATGTACCTCATTGTAATGTATGTAATGCTGAAATAATTTTTGAAATCAGTCCAGCCGTTCACGTGTAATGACGTGATGAAGGAAAATAGGGACTAATTTTTTTTATGTCACAGTCGGCAATGGAGCTGGTGGGACGCCTGATGGTAAGCGCTACCGCCTATGAACATTTAGAGAGGCATAAGGTCCATTGCAGACCTTACGCTTCGGTACGGATTAAGAAAGGATTGGCGAGAGGAATAAAGGAAAGGACTGGGAAGGGTAAGGAAAAGGATATGGGCTTCCGGCTCCCTCACTCACCGAACGAAACACAATAGAATGCCATTTCACGCCGGTCTTCTGTGGAGGTGTGGTACTTCCCCGGTGCGAGCTGGCCCAATTCGTGCGGAAGCGTGCTCGACTACCACAGTCCAAAACTAAATTATTTCTAAAATTATATATAATTTCGTTATATCCAAAAAATACATACATTATGACCGGCGTCTGTTAAATGTCGCACATACGCTTCTGCCAAAATCGAATGGCTTTTTCCCGGTATGGGAAAAAATAACAACAAATTGTAGCCATCACTAACACCGACAAATGCGAATATAAAAAGAAACAACATATTTATTAACACCACTCGCCGTGACGGAAAGAACCCGCCAAATGAAGAGATGTTGTTATCAGAGTTGTTTTTACATTGCGAGCGAGTAACGGAGAACGGTAGCACGGTAAAATGCACTATGTCCATATAAATTTATTTATCGTCAAAAAGTAAATAATAAGTATTTAAATTGATATCGGTGATTATTTTTTACTCAAGTGTTGGTATTTTTGAGTTTGATTTTTATTGACAAGTTTATTTCAAAAAATATGTAAACAGTTCGACCTTGAATGTTATTTATTTTTTGTATTGATGTCATTGATATTTACCGTATACACAATTTCTGAGGAGTAACGTCATTCTCTAAGTTCATTATGAAATATATTGTTGCTGTTGCACGCAGCTTCGCCCGCGCGGTCTTAATAAATGTTCATGACACAAACTTTCATCCCATTTTTTTATCCCCTTGAGGGTAGAGATTATAAAAATATTTCATTAACAAGCAGACGTGTTCTGATATATACCAAAATGTCAAATGTTAATTTAAATATATCTACAGCTCATCATTAAAGCATTATAGACATTCAGTATAAAATAATCATTCAATATTTTGTTATTCGATGCATGTAAATTATTCATTTGAATGAAGAAGATATAAATGTATCGCCAAATATGTTGCTAAGAACAGCTTAAACAATTCGGCTAATATTTTTTTATGTTGTTATTACTAAGGCTCTATGGAGAGAAAAACCGTAGAGTATAATGAGTTAAATAATTCTCAATATTTTGAAAGTGTGTTTATTTATTTGTCTTTTTTTTTTCAAGACAGCGATTTTATGATGAGATTTTTGTCTGGATATAGCTATCGACTGACAGGCTAATTTTACTGCGGTGTAACACCTCATTCCCAGGGAAAGATCCATTTTAATGCTCATTTGATTCACTACGAAATTTAGAAATTGCGATAAAAGAAGGCACTATATTAAAAACATGACATGTATGACGACTTTATTGTCGTTGACCACACAAAGCCTCGGGAAATAGCTGGTAGCTAGTAATTCATAATTTAATTGACATGGCGAGATTCATTATACAATAACTGTTCATTACAGTTACTTTCCACCACTTATATTCAGTGTTATCTACATATTTTGTAAACATACTCTTGATTAATCAGAAAGTCTATTTAAATATCTCTTTACCACTATGCAACACAGTTTGATATCGTTGATATTAATTGCAGTATTTGCAGAGATCACATATGTAATTACAAAATAATCCAAATATCATGTAACACGAGATTTTCTGAACATAGTTGATCTTAAGTGATATTCAGCCTAATCCATATAAATTACAATAACAAGAAACAATAATTTATTTTCCAAAAAGTTGTATGTTAATGATATTAGGAGGCGATTTGGTTTTATGTCAAATAATTTAATATCTATCGCTTAAAATAGTGAAAAAACGGGAAAATAAAAATCATGAGGAAACCGGCACGTCCAAGAATCAAAAGTTGGTCAGCGTGGTGGATGGCGTGAACCCTCATATGAGGCATGTGTATATGGATGATATAATAACGGAATATCCACTATCAGGCTCAAATGCACACTCCGGCACTTCCACGGTGCAGTAAACCGGCGTGAAATAGTAGCTATATGCTACTGTGTTTTGGTGAAAGGGGTGCTGGAGGCCCGTCCCCTTTTCCTCATCCTTCCCAGTCCATTCCTTCTTTCCAGTCGTGAGTCCTTTCCTTATCTTTATCTCCTTATAAACTGGCACCACATTTTGCAGCGGCACTACCTCTGCGAATATTCTTGGAGGAGGTGGTGATTGCTTACCACCAGGCGAACCACCAGCTCAGTTGCCCGCTTGCGGCATTAAAAAAAATATTGTAAAAAAGGTATTTTTTATAAAAATGACACATTAATGAATTGTTAGTTTAGCTATCGATATACCAATTGATATCACCATGTTTGACATTCGTTATAGCCAGTATTCTTTGAAAACAAAAACATTTACATACAAACGACTTATTTATGTATGAAAAGACACATTGTCATTACCCTTGAAATACGAAAAATACATTTGCAAATGATAAGAATTATTTATTAGTACGCAATAACATTCATAATTACATACTAATGCATAATACACAGATAATTTCAAGAAAGGGTGGGTTAAAACTGGAGTATTTTCTCGAGCATTTTAGCATTTTTTACATAGCGTAACGTACTGTGAATGCGAGCCCTTTCTCTACAGCTGGACGATGTAAAACTCAGAGCGAATGGCGTCTGTGCAACTAGAAAGGTCAAGATATATTCGTTTTATTGATCAAAATGCTCATTGAGTACTAATTTAGTGTACCGGCGAATGTGAATTTAAAATGAAAATTTGTATAATTGTAATTTGTAAAAATGCACATCTTATAAGATACTACAAAGATTAACCTTTTTCAAGATTACCTTAACCTTGCGAATCATATTTAGATAACATAAACAATTAAATTATACCATGAAACCTGTACATATATTTTTTTATATATTAAGCCGTCTTGAAATGTTTATGTTTCCTTTCTCTTCATTATATATCAATACTGATAAAACAAAAAATTACCATATTAATGTGTAGTAATAAATATTTTTCTTCGATATAAAACGGGAATTACAAAAACTGCCTCATCACTCATATCGCTATATTATTTCCAGTGATTATATAAAGGCTTAATTACCAGAATCACTAGATCCACAAGAAAAAGGTAACAAAGCATAAACTGTATAAATAGCTATAGTCATAAGAATGACTACGCAATCTCGTCGGAAGAAAGTCCTGCATGAAACAATTGAGAAAAATAAATAATTGCCGCTCCATACCTAACCGCGTAAGTAAATGTAGAGCAAATTGGATACACTATCCGTGAAGAAACCGTCGGTCTATTAAGGGGATTACACTGCTCAATGACCTAGAAGGAAGTGTAGAAATGTATCATGTTGTATCGTAATATATTTGGTGTCGTTTTTGCCTCATTCATGCTTCCTCTCGAATGCAGTAATATGATATATTATTATTATTAGTAGTAAGCAATGTTTATTGTGTATCAATCCATGTTTGGAACACTCAGATAAATTTTAATGGGATCAAATGGGAGCCGCCAACTTTCAATTAAAAAAAAAAGATGAAATCGATTCACCCAGTAAGCACTTATTTGGTAAAAAACACGAAAAAATGCAGTCGAAATAAGAAATTTCTCTTTCTTTGATATCGTTTCCATAAGTAATTGTCAAACTGGTTACTTGCATATTCAAACCTACTTTTAATCTCTATATATCTAGATATTTTTCATATAAACCAAATTACTCTCAATTATGACGAAAGGATAGTGTGAAACAAGGAGGATTAGTACAAATTGGGTTTTTTTTAGTATAACATATTAACGATAATAACGATATTAAAAAAAGTATACAACACAGCAAAAAGAACTTGGCTTGATTTTTTTAAAGTTTGGACCCTTTTCAAATAAAAAGTAATCAACACAATTTTTTTAATTAATGTTCCTGGGTATTATGCATTTTAGCAGTTAATCTTGTAAAAGGAATTTTAAATATGAGGTGTTTTGAGTGAATTGAGCGATGTAATCACCTTAAAGATAAGCCCAAGAGTCATGAGTATCTTTCAAAAATTTATCAATGTCCTGTCTGATAATGCTTTTCAGGAGACATTTTCCAAAGCAAGTGCAAATAAAACACTTGAGATTATATTTATCACTAAATCTTTAAAATTATATAAATAGGAGCCGAATTTGGCGACTGCCATTCAAATAAAAATGGCATATATACAAAATATATTAGTCTTAATCTATTGTCTTGCTACAGTTTATTCGGGGTCAATTAGACACGACAATAGTTCTAAAGTGGAGTTAGAAGCATACATAAAAAGCAAGAAAAATGAAATAAATCCTCGTTATCGACCTCATTATCATGTGTCACCACCTGTGGGCTGGATGAACGATCCCAATGGGTTTTCATATTACAACGGAGAGTTTCATCTTTTCTATCAATTTTATCCATATGATAGCATCTGGGGCCCCATGCATTGGGGCCATGTATCCAGTCCAGATCTAGTTCATTGGAAACAGCTACCGACAGCATTGATACCTGAAGCCGAAATGTGTTTTTCTGGCAGTGCTGTTGTAGATGGCAATACTTTTACACTCATTTACACAGGACGTGAAGTGATTGATGAAGAGCCTTTTTACAAAGAGAGCCAGTTCCTGGCGTTTAGTGAGGATGGTATAAATTTCCACAAATATAAAGGTAACCCCGTTTTGCCATCAAGTGACTCAGCAGATTTTCGCGATCCAAAAGTTTGGAAATATCGTGATAATTGGTATCTTATCCTTGGAAGCAAGACATCAGACGGACGTGGTAAAGTAGTTTTATATTCATCAAAGGATCTCAAAAATTGGGAATTTTTATCTATTATAGGAGAATCTAACGGAGAGATGGGGTATATGTGGGAATGCCCGGACTTCTTTGAGCTAGATGGTAAATTTATTTTATTAATGTCCCCTCAAGGTATGGAGCCTAAAGGTGATCGATATAAAAATACATACCAAACAGGCTACATCATAGGTAGTTTCAGTTATGAAACTTACGAATTTATACCTGAAGTAGAATTTCAAGAACTTGATTTCGGCCACGACTTTTATGCTTCCCAAACATTGGAACACAATGGGAAACGTTACGTTGTTGGATGGTTCAGTATGTGGGAAGTACCTCATCCAGAGGAAATTGATGGATGGGCTGGAGCATTGACTATTATAAGAGAATTAAAATTATCCGGTAACCGTATCATTATGAAACCTGTTGATGAAATGATAAAGTTAAGACAGAATTCTATTATGCATGGATCTCTGTTACGAAATAAAGCACTAAACTTACCCAAGGAATCAGAACTAATTATAAATGGTGATCTTAATGAAGATATTGAACTTTTAATAGAAGGTTCAATGGGTGGTGGTAAGGTTTGGTTGCGATGGGACCACGAAGCTGGTAAAGTAGTTGTCGATAGAGGATCTGATGATATACGGCAAGTAGAATGGGTGCCCAAAAAATCTCATAGCTGGAGGATTTTCTTAGATGCCAGTAGCTTAGAACTATTCTGTGGAGAAGGTGAAGTAGTTTTTAGTAGCAGGATATACCCTGATGGTGAGTGGATCTTATCGAACTTAAGTCCACAATCCTTGTTAGTTGAAGCATATTATTTAGAAAGAGGTGTACCCGTTTAATTGGTTAAGAAGTTTTGTTTATTTTTGTAAATATAGACTAATTTATTTGTCAATATAAGTTTATGTAATACTGCATTATATTTTATTGGAAGTCGATTGATTGAAAAACACGTGTCGAAAATACAATGGAAAGAAACGGTTTAAAATTCTATAACCTAAAATGGGGTTTCTCTTTTTTATACTCATGAAAAGCCCTTTAAAACAGAATCAATTTATATTTAATTTTTCTTAACTTTTTTCCTGATTACTGTTTTACTTTGCTTACATACTAAGCTCTTCGTAATCTTAAATAATAGATACATTACGATAAATGTAAACACCAAAAGGTCAACATATAATTTTTTATATAAAGGAACTTGCAATGCCGGAGATCGCAAGTGCAGTGCACCTTTGGTTTTGACAACGTGCTCAATCCAAAATAGTATCTCGCTTTTTGGACTTAATGGACGATCGTGGTAAATTTTTGACAGTTCTTTTGCTTTTCTTTTATAACTGGAAATAAAAAATTTAACTATTACAATATAACATAGAAAAAATAGTGGAAGCCATTTTTTGGTAATTGTCCAGGAACTTGCATGCAAGTATATTTCATGTTTTTCAACTTTGAATGTGGTAGTCGAGCACGCTTCGGCACGAATTAGGCCAGCTCGCACCGGGGAAGTACCACACCCCCACAGAAGACCGGCGTGAAATAGCATTCTGCTGTGTTTCGTTCGGTGAGTGGGGGAGCCGGAGGCCCATATCCTTTTCCTTGCCTTCCCAGTCCTTTCCTTTATTCCTCTCACCAATCCTTTCTTAATCCTTTCCTAAAAAGTCGGCAATCTATCGGTAAGGTCTATAATGGACCTTATGCCTCTACAAATGTTCATGGGCGGTGGTAGCGCTTACCATCAGGCGACCCACCAGCTCCATTGCCGACTGTGACATAAAAAAAAAAAAAAAAAAAAAACTTTTATAAACTAATTAAATTAATATAAACAAATTAAAATACGATTTACTTACGTAGGATTAGCTGAAACCTCCTTGATTGCTTTGTATAAGTCTGTCACCATATTTTCAGCCAAATTTACAGTCACACCGAAGCCCTTTTGTGTAACAGTTCTCATATTAATATACTGGTCTCCTAGAGTAGGAATACCAATAACTGGTACGCCAAAGTGTATCGCTTCAGTCGTAGACAATTGGCCACCATGGGTTATAAAGAGTTTTAGGTTGGGATGCGCTGAAATCATCAAAGATTTATTAAAACAGATAATATTGACTACTATATTATTTCATACACATAGATATACCTAAGATTACCCCCTACAGCGTCACAAAATCAACTTTAACTTTTAACAATAATAGATAAACATCGATATATCAATATGGTGCTGATAATCTTATCAAGGACATGTTACCTTGAACGTTTAGTAAAATTTGATATAAAACAACAATGAAACATAATATATCGTAATACAACTTGAACATGACGTTCGACTGACGACTCGACGTGACACGGATCACATGAAGTACTTACGAGATACAGTCCTAAGGTATGGGATGCTAAATGAACTGGTATTGGGAACTGGGTAATTTAAATCCTTCTAATATTATAAGTGTGAAAGTTTTTAAGGATGTGTGTGTTTGTTGCTCTTTCACGCAAAAACCACTGAACCAATTGCAATGAAATTTGGTACGTAGATAGCTGGACAACTGAAATAACATGTAGGCAACTTTTTATCCCGATATTCCTACGGGACACGGACTTACGCGGGTAAAACCGCGGGGCGCAGGTAGAATTTTCGTCAAAAATCATACAAAAATTCTATGAAAATCTCACCTAAAATACTTTGCTGGGGTGCCCATTTCACCAGATGAACATTGTCAGGAATATTTTGCATATCGCCTTCAAATTTCCAAATCACTGTTTCCCGTAATTTCGAAAACATAATCACAAGTGAATTTTTCATGTAATCACTCATATACACACTTGGTGTGTGCGAACCCATACTAAAGTAGATAACACCGTACTTGGCTTTGTCCATCAAATGCTGAAGATCCTAAAATAAATATAACCGCATTATCACCTTCTTCATAGAATAACTTCATATTGAGGATAGAATAATATTGAAATTTTCTACAAAATATAATAAAAAATGGCTATGAGTGAAGTCTCGTATCTCAAACACGAATATAATATGAAGCAGTTAAGGATAGGTATATAATATTTACAATTGAAATAATAATATTTTGAGCGTATTGGTTTAGGTTTAGGCTCTAACGTTAACGCAACGAATTTCACAATGTAATAAAAATTTGATTGATTTTTTTTTTATTAATTTTGAGTTTTTTTAAATTTTGATAAATTATAAGAAAACGAATGTATACCAATGGCAATGGTTTCACATTTGCATCTATATGAAAACCAGCGACATATTTGGCATTCTGGGGCAATCTGTATGGCTGGCTGATAGATGGATGGGAGTTTATTAACAGCAAAGATCCGTTATAAATTGCTTCTTCATATGAGGGCATAGTTAGTCCTCGTTTCTTCGCTAGTTTTCTTAGTGATGAATCGAAAATTTCTTTCTCCACTGGTGTGATGAAATATCTAAAATCAAGGCAATCTTAGTCTATTCTTTATAAACTTTTTCAATTTGGCGATGTACCTACTGCTCGCAATTACTGTTAATTTTTTATGGTGGTAAAATATTATGGATTAAAGGATCAATTTCGAAATATGTTTATATGAAGAGTCATAAACAACTCTTGCTCTTGAAATACTATATCTCTTAAAAATACCCCATCCAAATCCGTTATGTAGTTTTAAATATCTAAGTATACATACATACATACGCGGAAAGCGACTTTGCTTTATACTATGTAGTGATTTATAACCTATTGCACTCAAGGATCAGTATAATAATTTTCAAAATCGAGCAAAGTTCACGTGGATAAAGTACAGATAAATTGAAACATCAATTTAATTCCTGCACTGTTCCCAAACCTTCCATCCCCGACTGCAATGTAAGTCACCACTGCTTAATGTAAGAATGAAGTCGGTTGATAATTGTTTATTATGTTAAAAGTCTTTTAAGAAGTAACTTACCTGAATTCAATAGACCGTTTGACAATAGCCCATAACTCTTCAAGCCTCTGCCAAGAGCTAAAAGGAGGTATGTTTGATGAAAATATGTCAGCACTGAATGCTGGGTTTGGAATCTCGTCAACTAAATCCAAGACTTGCCAGTGCGCCTGTGTTGTTGCTAGCCATATCAATGGGCATTTAAATAGTGGAGCAATCCTGAAAGTTCCAGAAAGAGAGGCTATTCAAATTAGCTACAATAAATTACAAATGTTAATGTAAGTTTGTGTCCACGCAAAAACCCATTCTACTTATTTACGTGAAATTTGGTACAAAGATCGTTTGAAACGGGAGAAAGGAGATATGATTGTTTTTATTCCGAAAATCGCAAGGAAACGGAAATTATGCGTTCAACCCCAGGACTGTCTTGATAATGCGGGCGAAGCCGCTTGCGGAGTTACTAATTTCAAAGAGGAAATATTTCTATATTTCGATTTAACTTAAAATCTCAAGTCTCAATTTAGTTAATTCTATCATTAAAGAGTTTAATTATTGTTTATTTTAGACATGCTAATTATATAGGTACTAGCCATGTTTAAAAAAAAATAACCTATGTCTAACCCCAAGATCAATCACAGGCATTTCAGTAAGGCTAATTCAATTAAGTACCCTGCAACAAAATTCGAGAAAAGCCATTCCACAATAACTCCGTCGAACTTCTGATTGGGATCGCTGAAGAACTCAATAATTTCTGGATCTTCAAATACTTGCTTATGCATTTCATGGACAACAGTTATAAAGAACAGAGGATTGGAGCCTTTGCTTACAATATTTTTGATGTTTAGGACATCATCTGAAACATTAATTGATTATTTTATTTTAGCAAAAAAATTATCAAGGATGAAATTATTTTTATCTGGAACGATATCAAATTTGACAAATTTTCGCCCTTTGAACATATGATTAATGAAATACATAAAAACAAACAGTGAAAATTTAAATTGTGTCTATATTAGAATATTTGTCGACTTACCAGTACGATACTTTGAAATTATCTTCATAGATATATCAAGAACATTGATTTCTCGTAAATATGGCACTGGTTTTCTCTTCGGATGTGAAGTTATATGAACAACCTGGAATTTGACATTCTGTGATTACCAAGATCGAACTATCCTATTAATATTATAAATGCGAAAGTTTGTAAGTATGGATGTATGGATGTTTGTTACTCTTTCACGTAAAAACTACTGAACCAATTGCAATGAAATTTGGTACGTAGACAGCTGGATAACTGGAATAACATATAGGCAACTTTTTATTCCGATATTCCTACGGGATACGGACTTACGCGGGTGAAACCGCGGGGCACAGCTAGTTTAAAATATGTGACAGATATATATATATATATATATATATATATATATATATATCTCTCTCTATCGGTTCTATTGCCGCTATGTAATCAATATAGGCTAATTAATACAGGCTAAATACTTAGTCTGGCCATAAATACTGTTACACTTAATTATAAAAAAATATTACATTTGAATTTCGAATCTGTCA